>NW_026705678.1:300000-500830 GCF_029867415.1 Vicia villosa | reverse complement strand
ATGCTTGGACAACAAGATGAAACCGGTAAGAAGGAGCATGCCATCTATTACCTGAGTAAGAAATTCACAGACTGTGAGTCTCGTTACTCCATGCTCGAAAAAACATGTTGTGCTTTGGCTTGGGCTTCAAAACGTCTCCGCCAATACATGATCAACAATACTACTTGGTTAATCTCCAAAATGGATCCGATCAAATATGTCTTTGAAAAGCCTGCCTTAACAGGAAGGATTGCCCGATGGCAAATGCTGTTATCTGAGTATGACATTGAGTACCATGCTCAAAAAGCGGTCAAAGGAAGCATTCTCGCCGATCATTTGGCGCATCAACCAATTAATGAATATCAATCTCTCAAGCTTGACTTTCCTGATGAAGATGTCTTGTACTTGAAGATGAAAGATTGTGACGAACCGTTACCTGAAGAAGGTCCTGAACCCGGATCAAGATGGGGCCTAATTTTTGATGGAGCAGTAAACGCTTTTGGCAGTGGAATTGGGGCAATCATCATCACTCCCAAGGGTACTCATATCCCGTTCTCCGCCAGATTGTTATTTGAGTGCACCAACAACATCGCAGAATATGAAGCTTGTATCATGGGTCTCGAAGAAGCCATTGACTTAAGGATCAAGATCCTCGACATATATGGAGATTCAGCCCTCGTGATCAACCAAATCAAAGACAAATGGGAAACTTACCACCCTGGCTTGATTCCTTACAGAGATTATGCAAGACGTCTGTTGACTTTCTTCAACAAGGTTGAATTGCATCATATACCTCGAGATCAGAATCGAATGGCAGACGCCTTGGCTACTCTATCTTCCATGTTCAAAGTCAGTCACTGGAATGATGTGCCTAAAGTCAGAATCACGCGCCTTGAAAGGCCCGCCTATGTATTTGCAACCGAAGCAGTCATCGATGATAAACCGTGGTTCCACGACATCAAACGCTTCCTTCAAACTCAAGAGTACCCACTTGGGGCATCAAACAAAGATAAGAAAACTCTAAGGAGACTTTCTGGCAGTTTCTTCCTGAACGGAGATGTGCTATACAAAAGAAACTTCGATATGGTTTTGCTCAGATGCGTAGACAGACACGAAGCAGACATGTTAATGCATGAAGTGCATGAAGGGTCCTTTGGAACTCATTCAAACGGGCATGCGATGTCCAGAAAGATCTTAAGAGCAGGATACTATTGGTTGACAATGGAATCAGATTGTTATAAACACGTGAAGAGATGTCACAAGTGCCAGATCTACGCAGATAAGATCCATGTGCCACCGACTCTACTCAACGTTCTCTCATCTCCATGGCCTTTTTCCATGTGGGGTATCGACATGATTGGAATGATCGAACCGAAAGCTTCAAACGGTCATCGTTTCATCTTGGTAGCAATTGATTACTTCACCAAATGGGTCGAAGCAGCATCTTATGCCAATGTTACAAGACAAGTGGTTGTGAGGTTTATCAAGAATAACATCATTTGCCGATATGGTATTCCCAGCAAGATCATTACTGACAATGGTTCAAACTTGAACAACAAAATGATGAAAGAGTTGTGTGAGGAATTCAAGATTGAGCATCATAACTCTTCTCCTTACAGACCAAAAATGAACGGCGCCGTTGAAGCCGCCAACAAGAACATTAAGAAGATCGTCCAGAAAATGGTCGTCACTTACAAAGACTGGCATGAAATGCTGCCATTTGCTTTACATGGGTACCGTACTTCAGTGCGTACTTCAACAGGGGCAACTCCCTTTTCTCTAGTATACGGCATAGAAGCTGTGCTCCCCGTAGAAGTTGAAATACCATCAATGAGAGTCCTCATGGAGACTAAGTTATCAGAGGCTGAATGGTGTCAAAGCAGATACGATCAGTTGAACTTAATCGAAGAAAAACGTATGACTGCTCTATGCCATGGACAGTTATACCAAGCAAGGATGAAACAAGCCTTCAACAAAAAGGTTCGACCTCGTGAATTTCGAGAAGGTGACCTCGTGCTTAAAAAGATCTTGTCTTTTCAACCAGATTCTAGGGGCAAATGGTCTCCTAATTACGAAGGCCCGTATGTTGTCAAAAGAACATTTTCTGGCGGCGCCATGACTCTTGCAACCATGGATGGTGATGAACTCCCATATCCTGTGAATGCTGATGCAGTCAAGAAATACTTTGTCTAAAAAAGAACAAAAGAACAGCTCGGTAAGTCGAAAACCCGCAAAGGGCGACTTAGGCAAAAATGAGCGTCTCGGTGGACTGAAAACCTGAAAGGGCGGTCCAGGCAAAAATTAGAGACAATAAACAGAAAAAATTCATCCTGGTAGATTGAAAACCTGAAAGGGCAATCTAGGCAAAAATTAGGGATTTATGACAAAGTAACTGCATTAGTCCGTACTTCGTCACCTGAAGAGTCTGTACCTCATCAAAGGATCTACGATCAAATCATCGCCAAAATCTGAAGCAACAAGCACAGTTGGAACGCAAAGTTGTTAGAGGGAATAGTGGTTATTGCTTTCAATGTAGCCTTTTCCGCATAATTACCATTTCCAACTTTTGTAAATACTCTATGGAATCACGCCTTTAGCTGATTACCATCTTATTAAATAAATTTGAGCCTTGTGCCCATTTTGTTTGCAATCTTTAATTTCTTTTAGCTTTCAAAATGACGCTTTAATTATGTTATTCACTTTTGAAAAAAAAGAAAAAAAGTTTTAAATGAATTTACTTCACTTTTCTTTTTCAAAGTAAATGCGAAATTTTCCTTTGAGTTGTGAACAACGGAAGGAACATCAGCGGTCGTCTCCATAGGATAAACAAAAGGATTCTCCCTGAAATTTGTTGAGACAACGGTATTCTTGTCCCATAAAAGAATTCTTGAAGCAATTACCCCTCGAGGTAAAGAAGCTCTTCTATCCCCAGTGAAGAAGGTCTTTATCCCTAGTGACGAAGATTTCCAATCTCCAGTGAAGAAGCTCTTCCATCTAAGAAAAGATGCTCATCTTCCCCAGAGAAGTCTAAAGCACGCAGCACCATCACCCGTGTTATCTACACCGTGTTGAAGAACATTTGCCAAATATCTGGTTGTATTGCGACGTCGGTCCCTCTCCAGTATATACTCTTTTGTCTGTCAGTCTCGTCAGCATGTATGCTACATTCATGACATTCATCATTCATACATATTTGCATCATTTATGCATTCTTGCATTTTTCAATGTTTGCTTTAAAATCACTTGTTTAGGATATATCTATCCCAAAGAAAGAGAAAAAAAAGAAAGAAAAGAAAGGAAAACAAATATGGGCGTGTCATCTCTCCAAGTAGGTCGTCACCCATAAGCAAAAAGAACATATTCTTTCTTCAGTTCCCCACTGAGATCATTCCTCGTGGAAGAAGGTTGCTTTAGTTTCTCCTCTCAGAACGAAGGAGGAAATCCCCAGTTGAGTTCATTCCTCATGGGTACAAAGTCTTGTTTGACTATTTCTTCCCAATTCATACTTGGTTAGAACCCTGTCTTTACCAAAGATTCAAGTTCCGATTCCTCAAACAGAGTCGTGAAAAACAGACAATAAGCAATAGCCTCATCATCTGAGCAGCTTATGTCTCTTCCAAAAGACTTTTCCTCTCTAGGAAATCAATCATGAAGATCATTTGACGATCAGGGCCTTATTGCTGTTCACAAGGCTGAATAACCAGTAATTTCCCTAGCAAAGTCTCCGGAATCATTTTATCACTTGGCTGATAATTGATCATGTCTTCAGAACCACTATCACAAGGCTGGTAGTCGGTAATCTTTTGTTCTGGTTATATTATTTAACATGTCTATCACCATGCTGATAGTCGGTAATATTAACCGAACCTTTGAAACTCTTTTTACCTTGTCAAGTCTATCACCATGCTGATAGTCGGTAATACAGTTTCATACCTTTCACCTTCGCATTACTAAACAAGTCTATCCCCATGCAGATAGTCGGTAATGTCGATAGGTAAGCTTTTCTTACAAAGCTATCATTCCCTGGTGAAGCATACACGTGCTTTCCCGATAAAACGGATTCTCTTCCTAAAACGGATTGAGACATCCTTCCCAATCTCTTTTCCCCAGCGGAGTCAGTCCTTGATATCCCTCGGTAAAGATATCCTTGCATCATTCGCAATTTTGGTATCTTAGGTCCAAAATTTGCGTCTTCTGATATTTAAGTCTCTTCCACCTTATCAAAATAAAGATTTTCAATCTTCATATCTCAGGTTGAAGAAACTTAAATAGGGGCATCTGTCATACCCCAATTTTTGACCTAAGATACCACCTCATATCATAGCATATGCATCATTTGCATCTCTAACAAATTGCATAGCTTGTGTTTGCTACTTGTGACTCAGCAGGATTTAATCAGGAAATCACTCATCAGTACAAGTAACAATCAATTAGGGTTTTGTTCTCCCTTCATCTCAAAAGAACTATCTTCATCAACAATCAACATTTGGTCCTCAGAGATTCATTTCAACAAGCTCAACAGCTTTGAATCGACTGAATTAGGGTTTTGACTGAAGACAGCATACTCCTGACTTTTGCTCAGAATTTGACCTAATGACTTGGGACATGACCTCAAGGCCCAAGTGAATCATTTTGACCTAATCCATTGGCTCAGAACATCTCCTATACAAAGATTGATCAGACAAATCCTCAGAATTAGGGTTTTGAACTATCAGGGACTGAAATCAGGGATCACATTTGGGAAACCCTAAAAATCCCCAGGAAGTCAATCAAAGGCTTCAATCATCTTCAAATAATCCCTATGACAATATACAATGGAAATTGTATCTCAATTCAAGATCCACAGGCATCAATTTCATCAGGTCGACAATTAGGGTTTTTGACCTAATTCACTGAACAACTGACTTTTTAATCAGGACATGGCACCACAACTCAAACTATGATTCAATATCCTCTAATGCCTCAATATGGTCCATTCATACTATCCATTTGGTGAGGATAGCCTGTTTCATTTGAAATCTCCAGAAACGCGATTCGTCTGAAAAAGTCAACTGTACAAGATCACCATTGACTTTTGGGGAATTTTGGTCAACCATGACTTTTGAAGTTTTGAATCATCAATATATGATATGAGAAGTCATTTGATCAAGGAAAAACAAGAAAATCAATCAAGAATCAAAAAGTCAAAAGTTTGACTTTCATACTTAGAAAATTTTTCTAAGTGTTTTTCATGGTTTTTTCCAAACTTTGGAAGGGAATAACTCAAAATTTCACCTACAAACTGAAAAAAACTTCCAACATGAAAGTTGTAGATTTTGATCCAATAAACAACTTTGACACATATAAATTTTTTCCATAAGATCAACCATTTAAGAGATATGGTGCTTCAAAGTTGGTACTTTTTGAAAACTTCACTTGAAATCTCATTTTCTTCAAAGTTCATGGATCTTTTTCACCCATTTCCTTAAAGGTCTTGAAGAAACTTTCAACTAGGGTTTTGAAGTGTGTAACATGAGCTTTCCAAAATGTCCAAGAGCATGAAAAAATATGGAGTGTAGCTATGGTTTTGAATTTTGCCATTAGTGAACTTTTCACTTGAAATTTCAAGTCATTTTGCCAAAGTTATGAACCAAATTGCCAAATGGACCAAGTAATGATGCATAGAGGCAATAATTGGAGATATTTTTTCTGATTTGAGACAGATGGGAAAGAGATAAGAAGCTTGGCCAAAATAACCATGGTTTAGTTACTTTAACCATTTGCATTTAATGTGAAAGATTCCATTTTATCTCTTAAGCCAAATCACCATTCTTTGAGCAAGTTGCAAAGCTTTGTATTCAGAATCCATGGCCTATAAATAGAGGTCATTACCTCATTCAAAATCACACCAAAACCTCATAATCATAGGTTTTCTCTCTTCTTTCTTAAGTTACAAGTTTCATGAGTTTCAAAGAGGGAGAATTGCAATTTCCATCTCTTGCAATTTCTAAGCAAAGTGAGGGTTCTAACATCCCATAAACATCAAATGTGAAGTGTTTGATCCATCCACACACCCCAAAAACACCCAAAACTCAGAATCACTACCTCACTTCCATAATTGCATAACCTAAGCCTTATCATGCCAAAATCAATTCCAGGTCATTTCTATCCAAACTAACACTTCAAACACCATCCATATACTTCATATGAACTATCCAAACACTCATCATCAACCTGAAACATCAGAATCATCAAGCTCGATTCTCACTTGCTCCTACTGCAGATCGGGTTCCACCAACTGATCCAGATGTTTTCAATCCACTCCAAGCATCCAGACACCTTCCATATGGTCCATTGAAGCTATCCAGATCATCAAACAACTTCTGTAACACCTCTACTGCAGAATTCGATTCCCAGTTTGGCCGTTTTTGAAGGTAAGTCACTTGAACTTCAAACTCATATTTGCACGCATCATAAATGAAATATTGCTTTGCCATCATGTTTCTGCATACATATGGATCATTAACCCTCAATCAATTGCATCATAACTTGCACATACACGATTTCAGATTGAATCATAGAATTAGGGTTCTTCGTGTTCATCAGAAAATTAACCATCTTAGAGCAAAAATAAATGAAATTAAATGGTACCATCATGTTCCTGGTGAAAAATCGAGCAAGATAGGCTATTCACTTGATCAAAACAACACAGTTTTAGAGATTTTCAAATTTCAGTTGGGATTGTGTTCTTGGCGCGTTTTTTGGTTCAGAAATTTCAAATATCAATTTCAAAATATAATTAAATGAACGCGTATGTTTAACAAGCCACAAGCGTGGCTCAGTTGGTCCATGTTTTGGTCTGCAAGCGTGGGTGCGTGGGTTCAAACCCTTGTGGAGACAAAACCAATTTTTTAGCACCTATTTTCTTTCATTTTCTTCACAACTTTAACATTTAATTTAACCAATCAAATTAATTTATTTTCTCTTCATTTTTTACACACCTCTTATTTAATATACATATTTTGACAATATCAAAAAAAAAATCACAAAAAAAGATTTATTTAATGTGTTTTTAATTAGGTTTAAAATGATACATTTTAAGTGTTTTTAAATACTTTAAATATTGTTTTTCATTTAATTTTCAAACCTAATCACTTGTAAATACTTTTTTGATCAAACCCTAATCACTTAGGTCTTAATTAAAACATTAAAACTTGTTTTAAACTTAATTAAGTTGACTTTTGTCAAATTCAAATCGTTTTAAAGCGAGCGATCGCGATTCTTTTCAAAAAAACGATAAACCATTTCTTTTTGAAATTATTGATTAAATCTTTTTAATTGATCAAATGATTTTCAAAACGAAGTGGGGCCTCTCGAATATTAGAGAGTATAAGACCCACTCTTTTTTTTTCCTTTTACAGTTTTTCTTTGTACAGAAAACTTTTTCAAAACAATACTTTTCAAACTGTTTTTTAAAACAATAAATCTCACATCTTTTTTTTCAAAACCATCCACCCTGTTTTATGTAAATAAAACAGGGGCCTCTCGAATATTAGAGAGTGTAAGTCCCACTTCTTTTCTTTTTGTACAGTTTTTCTTCAAACAGAATAAACTTTTCAAAATAACAAATTTTCAAACAACTGTCAAACAGTTGTACAAAAGCGAAACCTCGCGTCTGTAAATAAACAATCAACGATGTTTTGTAAATACCACGGGCCTCCACGTAGGTATAAGTCCCAAGCCCTTTTGTACATACCCATTCCTGTACATGAAATTAGGTATTTCATTGTACACACACATTTTTGTACATATCTTAATTTGTTTTTTAACTTTGAATAACAAACCAAAAATGAAGGTTTCTTTAAATCTTCCCAAAAATATACCATGGGCCTCCATGTAGGTATAAGTCCCAAGCCCTTTTGTAAAAACCTGTTTACATAGCTTTGAATAAACTCAAGTGGACCTCTCCCCGAGTGTGAGTCCCGAGCCCCTGTGTATACAAATGGATCATGCTTACAGGTATATTTCCTTCATAAACTCCATTATATACACACACTTTGTCATATATATATAATTGTTCATACCTGTTCATGTTTGTTCATACTTGTTCATGTTTGTTCATATGTGTGATATGTGTGCTTGCTCAACTTAGTATAACACTAGGTTCCCCATAGCCTCCTATTGGGCTTCGTGCAAAGAATCTCCACTAGTTTAGGTTAGGACATAGAGTATGGTTTCCCGGTGAAATCGCTCTAAGAGCTCAAACCAACTATACCATGCCTCCCCTTGGGCTTTGTACAAACGAGTGACCCTCCCATAGCCTCCTCTTGGGCTTACAATGCAAGGACCCTGGATTGTCCCTCCCATAGCCTCCTCTTGGGCTTACAATGCAAGGACCCTCGGATAGCCTCCTCTTGGGCTTCGTACAAGGACCCACGGGCTTCTTATAAGCATCCCCAATATCCAAATCAAATACCCTAGGAGATTAGACATTTTTCATCTCTATGCTAGGAGTATCTCTTTTATATCATCACAAACAATCAATCAATCAATCAAACTTTTTTGCCACAAGGCTGGCTAATCAATCCAACTTTCTTTTTGCCACAAGGCTGGCTAATCAATCAAACTGTTTTACCACCGTACTGGATGATTAATCAAAGTTTTTGTCACAAGGCTGACTTCATTGAAACTTTTGCCACAAGGCTGGCTGATTAATCAAAGTTTTTGTCACAAGGCTGACTTCATTGAAACTTTTGCCACAAGGCTGGTTAAACAAAAACATCTTTATCATTCTAAGCACCCTAAGTGGCATGGCCCCGGGCTTATAATGAAAAGATTTTCAAACAAAATCAAACAGATGTATGTGATGATATAGATTAGATACATCTAGCATTTGGACGACATTTGTCTATTTTCCTTTGCTTCCACTAGCATAAGTGGGAACTACGATTGCTCTGACTTTCTCAACATCCCTTTGAGAATACGTAGGCACAAGGTCGATCCTTGGCGAGCAAAACAAAACAAAAAAAACCATTCAAACCTTAGCACCCGTAGACCCCGAGCTACAGATGCTCTGATTCCCTCTAAGGGATATGTATGCAGAGGATCGCGATGATCTTTGCGAGCATAATCAAACAAACACCTTAGGTCCCACCTATTTCACAACAGAACCTGTCAATAACATGGAATGAAAAACAAAGCAAAGAAACCTATAGAGTACTATAGATACGTTGGGTGCTAATACCTTCCCTTCGTATAACCAACCCTCTTACCCAAAGATCTCTCCCCCCACCTTTTAGGTTATTGCAGCTTTTTTCCTTTTCCTCTTTTGGAAACAATAAAAAGTTTGGTCCGTACAAAAGAAAAATCATTTTTTGAGCACTCGAGCCCAAAGAAGGCATCAGGTGTCTCATCCCAAAAAAGACAACGATTTTTCGCCCGCGACAGACATAGAGAGCTATTTTGTGGAGGATGACTCCGATATTTTCACCGAGGTGGGAGAAGGGTGGCCGGTTTTGATTCTGGCCGAGGATGACCGTATTTGTGACGTGTACACCCCGGATTTGATTCCCATGTATGAGGTGGTGTTTCGGGATATGGGTTTTCGTGCCCCTTTCACTGAGTTCCAAGTGGCGGTGCTCAACCATCTGGAGGTGGCTCCTGGGCAGCTTCACACTAATTCAATTACTTTTATCCGGGCCTTTGAATTGGTCTGTGCGCATTTAAAGATAGGGGTGACACTCTCTCTGTTCTTTTTATATCCTGTGTTCAGCGTACGGTGAAGGACGACCGTTATGGATGGGTGTCTCTAAAGCAGTCCAAAAAAAAATTTAAGTCTTATTCTGACTCTTTGAAGGGTTATAAGTCTCGCTTCTTTCTCATTCGTCCTCATTCTCGGGAAGCTCGGGAAAGTGTCTTTGATCGCGTGCCGACTTTGGATGTCCATGGTCGTCCGGTGCTCAATGACATTGGAGAGCCCGTCACCTCTCGTCGGTATAAGTTTAGGTTTTTCTGGTCGCGGGACCACTTCAGATATGGGACCGACCAATACATCACAGGCTTTCGGATTTGGACGATGATGCTCAAAGGGATTATGCTGCTCTTCAGCGGTTCGTGCAGGGTCTTCCCGTCGTTGCCAAAGTGGACCGCTCGGGGATACCTGTCACTGGCGATGACGAGGAGCCGATCAGAGAGCCTGGGGTGATTAGTATTAAGGAGCTTCTAGCTGGGGGTACCGATGAGGGAGCGTTTGCTTATTTGGGTACCACCCTTTTTATTTTGTTCCGTTTTTTATTTTAGCTCTGTTGTTTTAGTAGCTTTCTTTCTTAATGGTCTTATGAGGGGCAGATTTCTCACGTTTTTCCTTTTCTTTTAGCAGAGTCAATGGATCGTGCCCGTCATGACCGGATGCTTAGGTAAGCCAGCAAGTTGAAAGGGGTTGTTAAGAAAAGTGTCGGTCCTCGGTTGGCAGCTGTGTAAAGGTCCCCGGTTGCGGGTTTGGGTGCTTCCTCCTCCTCTGCTGGTGTTGCTGGTTCCCCCCTTGAGGAATTATGATCAGGATGAATCTTTGAGGCCAGTTACGATGCTTCCTTCTCCCCTCCGCCCACAGCCTGATCCGGACGCCTTGGTCCGCCGCAAGCGCCAGAGAACTGAAGTCGTGGATCTTACTCAGGAAGAGGCTGCTGATATCTTCACCATTCCTTCGTGCTTTCTTCAGCCCAGATTCTTAGAAGGTGGACCCTCCTTGACTATTCTGCGTGCTGAATCTTTGCACATTGAGGGTTTGGAGCCTTCTGTTCGTCAGAGGTTCCTTGTGCAAGATGCTTCGGCCATGGTTCGACTTCTGGAGATGGCTACCCTCTACGCTCGCTCGGCGCCTTTGTCCGCGGACGCAGCGCGGTTGCTTCAGGAACAGGTCAAGATAAAGGCCTCTGCCTTGGAGGAGAAGGACCAGCTGTTGAAGGAACAGGGCGAAGAGCTGGACGCGGTGAAGGCTCGGCTGAACGAAAGGGAGGCTGCTCTGGTGGACGTGCAAGGCCAATACACCTTGCTCTCCAGGACTCTGAATGGGACAATGTTGTCTTCCTCGGTTAGGGAGGCCTCTCTTTGCCGTTCTCAGGCTCCTGCTGAGGATGAGTCGGAAGAGGAGAGGGCTCTTTTAACCCGGGCAGACTTGATTCAATATATCAGAGTCTTGGGGAGCGATTGTGTGGCGGCTGCCGAGGATACCTATCACTCCACTATGACCCAGCTTAAATTGATGAATCCGGAGGTAGAGTTAGTGGTTGAAGGTACCGGGCCTTACCATCGTGTGGAGGGTGACCAAATTGTTTCTCCGGCCTTTGGGGAGGAGCCCGTGACGCAGGAAACCGAGGAGGTCCAAGTCGAGGAAGGTGCTTGAAGATTTTTTGTTTGTGTCTAAGTGTGGGGCCTGCGCGCCCGTATTTTGAAATGTTGTTTTTCTGGGGGTATGCCCCCCATTTTGATCTTGTATGCACATTAACCAGCTCGGCCTAGATGGCCGTAGTTGGGCACATTTTCGGGTTTTTTTCCCGTTTTTATTTAACGTACTTAGTTTTTAACGCTTATGTTTTGTTTTTTTGGAACTTGTGCGCATGCGTTTTTTGGGAAACGTGTTATTGGTTCCCAACGTATTTTCTCTTTAAGGCTTTGTTTGCTTCCCGATATTGATGTTCCCCTTCTTCCTATATAAAAGGAGGTCTTATGGACCTCTCTTTCTTCATTTCTTGCAGGGATGGGTGGAGCTAACAAGAAGAAGGTATCCTCAACCCCGTGTTCCCGTGGAGTGAAAAATGTGAAGGAGAAGAAGCAGGCTTCGACCGGTTCGGCTTCTCGTTCTCATGGCTCTCTTAGTTCTGATGCTCGTGCTCGGGTGACTGGTGTGAGAGTCGTGGTTGACGCTAATGGTTCTGAGACCGAGTGGGATGAAGATTGGTATCAGTATATTCACTCGGAGGAATTTGCCAACCGGGAGGAGTGAAGCGTTTTCTTTTCAATTGGTGTTTGTTTTGTAATTTTCATGAACGATGAATAAAAAATACCGTTGCTGTTCCTTTGTGTGTTTATTTTGCAATTTATGAAGATTTGCTCGACTTATAATTTACTGATCGCCCAGTGTGTGGAACTGTGGTCGATTTCCCGGGACATGTGCCTGGCGTTGGGTGAGTCTCGGATTTCGTTGTGCTGAGCTCCGGGGCTCATGGCGTGAAAGGTTCCCTCGCGAGCGGGGTGTTCTACCTTCGTGGTACATGATTACGACGGGGATGCTCGGTATCTGGGCCCCCCGAAGGACAACGAGTCTGCTCGATTAATAGAGCAAGCTTCTGTCGTTTTGTTACATTTATAGGTGCTCGGCGTGTACCAGGCCGCATCTGTGGATTTAACTGTAGTATTGTTTAAGTTTTTCAGCGTTCCAAGGTCGAGCGAGTTCTTCTCCTTGCAAATTCTCTAGATAGTAGGCCCCGTTTTCTGTCCTTGCTCGGATGCGATAGGGGCCTTCCCAATTCGCGGCCAGTTTGCCTTCTCTGGAATCTTTGTGGTTTCTCTTTAGCACCAAGCCGTCTATTTTAAATTCCCGTTTAATGACCTTCGCGTCATGTCTTAGGGCAATTTTTTGCTTGAGTAAAGCTTCGCGTAAAGCGGACCACGTGCAAATTTCCTCGACCAGATCGAGTTCTTCCCTGATCGCCTCGATGTTGCCCTCTGTCTCGAGTGGCTCTTCGTTGCGTCTCGAGGGCACATGTATTTCGACGGGGATCACGACCTCCGTTCCGTACGTCAGTCGGAAGGGGGTCTCCCCGATGGTGGAGTGTGGGGTGGTGCGATAGGCCTAGAGAACGTTGTGCAGCTCTTCTACCCATCCCCTTTTTATCTCGTCTAATCTTCTTTTGAGGCCCCTCAAGATTACTTTGTTAACGGCCTCTACTTGCCCATTCGTTTGTGGGTGTTCGACCGACGCGAAATGTTGCTTCGTTCCCAATTTTGTGACGAACTCTTGGAAGCGTCCGTCTGTGAACTGGTTGCCGTTGTCGGTGATGATAGCCAATGGTACCCCGAATCGGGCGAGGATGTTTCTTTTGTAGAAGCGGAGTACGTTCAATGATGTGGTTTGGGTCTCTTTGCCATCCCTAGTCGACCGCAACTATTAGGTACTTGTTCTGATTGCTTCCGGTCACGAATGGACCGAGGAGATCCATCCCCCACCATGCGAACGGCCAGGGAGATGATAAGGACTTGAGTTCGTTGGGGGGTGCAAGGTGCATGTCCCCGAAACGTTGGCATTTGTCGCATTTCTTCACGTATTATTTGGCGTCGTCCTGCATTGTCGGCCAATAGTAGCCTGCTCGGAGGGCTTTTCGAGCGAGTGATCTTCCCCCTAGATGTTGGGAGTTGATTCCTTCGTGTATCTCTCGGAGTATGTGGGGAACTGTGTCCTCGTCTATACATTTGAGGAGAGGTTGTCGCTACCGCGAAAATTAACAGAGTCGCCACTAACATATTTATCCTGAAAAGGAAGGGAATGCCAGCAAACCACAAAACAAAACAACGGTCTCACGACCAGAGAAAAAAAGGGGAAGGGAGTCGGTTACGCGAGGGGAAGGTGTTAGCACCCCTCGCGCCCATCGTACTCGATGGTATCCACGCCTGTGTCTAAAACTATGGGTGTGTAACAAATCTACGTTAATCTGGACTAAAATGAATGCAGAATATAGGGAAAATAAAGGATTATGCTCGCACGGGCCCTACCCCGCTGCCTACGTATCTGTTTTGCAGAATCAGAGCTACCGTAGCTCGGCTAACTAGTTTCTGTTTGTTTTCTGTTTTTTAGGTGAACGAGTTACATTCACACTCCGCTGCTCGACCTTTGGAGACTTATGCTTGGGAATGGAGCGGAAATAACAAGCTCTTAAGAAAAGAAAAATCAAAGAGTATGGTTTGTGTTTTAAAGAATGCATGAGGAAAACCTAAGCTAATGGGGGAAAGCTTGCTACCTAATGTTATCATACAAAGGGTACAAATCTAAACTAAACTAGCAACCTACGAGGAAAAGGGGAAGCAAACAAGAGTATCACACAAACGAGCTCCGCTCGTAAAGCAAACAAACCAACGGCACTGGCCGAGTGGTAGAAAAGCGGTCCCGCCATAGCCAAGGGGAGCAGCTCAACCCAAGTCAACCAAGCATTAGACCTCGCGAAAATGATCGGGCCATAGACAAGAGGAGCGAGTCCCTCTCAGCAACCAAGCCGTCACGGATCTGAAAGGAAAACGGTGCGTGCGTACACCGAGCATCAACGTCGAGCGACGCGAGCTATAGGAAGTGCGGGGGTCCGGTTGCATGAACCCTTTTCCTGACATACTCGATAACAAGATCTTGTGCTGGTTCAGAAGCAAACAACACGTAGCGTGCACATACTGAACGGACTCGATGAGACTGGGCGGGGGTTGATTGCTAACCCTTTCCGCATGCCTTCCATGAGGACTTAACGAAGTGCCATATAGGACTTATTACACCGTGACTCCTGTCATACCCCAAAATTTACCCGATATAATCCATATTTTCTAATTTATTAAGGGTGTTAAAAATTAAGAGCCATAGGGTTTAATATATCTATTATTAAACTCGACCTCTTATAAAATTCCCTTATAAATCGGTTGAATTAAAATAGGGGTTTGAACAACAAGTATTTTTGGGATCCAAACAAGGGGCCCAATTATTACAAAAAAAAGTTCTATCATTTTTGGGATATTATTTGTGTTTCACTAACACTTTGTTTTATTATTATTAATTTTATTATTAGTTAGTATTAATATATATATTTTTTTACTAACTAATTATTGTTGATTTTTTTTAGGATTAGAATTAGTATTATTATTTAGGTTAATATTCATTGGTTAATATTATTATTAATTTTGATAGAATTATCATTTATTATTATTAGTTTCTATCATTACTATTTAATTATGAGTATTTTATTTTGCTATTATTATTATTAGTTATTATTAGGATTATTTTTATTAAACATTATTATTACTAACTATTATTATTAGGATTATTTTTAGGATTATTAGGTTTAATTTTAGTAGGTCCATTAGGTGTAAGAAAAAAAACTTAAATGGACTAATATAAATAACAATGTTTGGTAAACAAAAAAAAGGGGGCTGCAGAGAAAAAGGACCAGGAGGAATTCAAAAAAAAAAGGAAGAAGAACAGTCACGTATGGAAGAAGGGCGCTGGGTTTTTTTTAAAAAAACTGTTTGCGTCGTTTGAAGCTTTAATTGGGATGCGATCCAATTCCTTATCAGCAGGCGGAAATGGCTTAGTGGTAAAAGCTATGGCTCTAAGGTTCAATGCGCAGAAGTAGGGGTGGAAATAGGCCAGGCCGATAACAGGGGCCTACAGGCTAGCCTATATAGGCTCAGGCCAGGCCACACATTATTTTTAAATAGAAAAGGCCTAGGCTTTTTTACAAGCCTCTTTAGTTAAAAAGGCTAGGCCTCAGGCCTTAGAAAAAGCCTTTTAAGCCTATCAGGCCGGCCTATTTAAATAAATATGAATACTTTTTTTATTATCATTATGTTATATTTTGTACTTTGAATTAAAATACATAAATAAAACTTGGTTATCTTGAAGAACTGATGGAAATAAGATGAAAACACCTGATTAACATTGTTTTCATAAGTTCTCTTAAATAAATAGTCTCCTAGAACTTATGCTAATATGTAAGTTAAAATAAGTCAATGCAAATAAATTTTTAGTCTCTTGGTCTTTTAGTTAATTAGTCTATTTAAATATTATTTTAATTGCTTATTTATATATGTCTAAAACAAATAGGCTTTTATGTAGGCTAACAAGCTAACCAGGCCTTCGAAAAGGCCAGGCCCAGGCCTAAAAAATAAGCCTATGACAGGCTACAGGCCAGACTTAGGCTTTAGTTTTTTTGACAGGCCAGACTTAGGCCTTGCAAAGCCTAGCTTGGCCCAGCCTATTTCCACCCCTACGCAGAAGCATCGGTTCGACCGCCACCGGCGCCATATATTTTCTTGGTTTTTCTTCTTCTTGATCCTCTTTGCAGATTCGGATTCAGCGCATCTCACCTTGGGCACACACGGTACACCCTCAGAAGCAACACCATCAGATTCAACACAAGACCAGATCTGACGCTCAGGGACTGGAGGCATACCATACACCCTCCAAGAGAAGCAGCACATGATTACTGCCAGGTTCCTTTATTATTTTTTCTTTTATTTGTTATATTATTTATGTAATTATATAATTGGTTTTAATTGTTTTATTATATACATAATTTAATTTTAAAATCATATTAATAATATAATTAGGATTTAGAATTATTTTCCCGATTTTTTCAATCATTCGACTTAATTTATTTTTAATTAACTTTAATTATTAAAAATCACTAAAAAAACCTTATAAAGGTGTGAGTATTAGGGTTTGCCCAATCCCATTGTCATTTGGCAAAAATATTAAAACATTAACCCTTAATTAATTCTCTCCTCGACCCGACTAAAGCTATTAGTCGCATTAGACGAGAGATAAAAAATACATAAAATTAAAATACATTTTAATTTGCTGCCCGCGACGATCAATCTATCGATCTGAGTAACCAGCAATGCCCCATAATCCGTTAGCTATACTGACCAAATCTATTGGTCATCACATCTAACGGTGCCATATCAAATCAGGGTTGTACGCCCAAATCTAAAACACACTAAACCACGACACTACGGATTTTCATCCTTTTCAATCAGGCAACTCAAAATGCCTTTCAAATCACAACTTTCAAAACTACGATAGGCCATTCAAAAAGCCTTAAAACCATATTAATTCAAATTCCAAGGCGTACAACCCTGTGCCCGAACTACGTTGACTCTGATTCTCCAAAAGGAGATACGTAGGCACTTGGATAACCAAGGCGAGTCCCCCTCCCTAAAATCTCAATTCAGTTCTAAATCTCAATTTTCACCCTATTCATTTCCTTAGCTATTAACTCTATAGTTTTGCCATAAACTTTTACCTTAGCTCAAACCTTAGGAAAGGGTTGAGGGTGCCTAACACCTTCCCTCGACCTGAATATAATAACTTACCCTGAATCTCTAAACTGCGTAGGGTTTCCTATTCGCCCTTCAGAATAGGTGGCGACTCTAAGTCTTAATTTTTAGGGCAGGTTGCTACAGCTGGCGACTCTGCTGGGGACCATAGTGATAACAAAACTGTAAATTATTATGCTCCTAGGTTTTGGCAGGGTTTAGGTTTTTGGCAAACTTTTTTAGGTTTTTGGCGAACTTTTTTAGGGTTTGGCAAATTTGCCAAAATTAGGGTTTTGAATTAGGGTTTTGGAATAGGTTTAGGTTTTATTTCTTTCCTTTTATATCTAATATTTAAATTTTTATTTAAATATTTATTTGCAATTTTCATGGTTTATGGTTTTTATATAAATATTTAAATTGCTTAATTTTATTTATTTATTTATTTACAATTTAATTTGTTTATAGCAATTTTAATTAAATATTTGATTATTTGAATATTTGTTATTTTTATTGCATTTTTGGGTTGTATATATAATTGTTGTTAAGCCTAAGCGTGGGAATTATAATAATGACCAGAGGGGAATTACATCGCCTACGAGTCTTATTATAATTCCACTCAGAGTGGGTTAAATATTCGTAAAGGTCTGATACGAGGCTCGACCTTGTTGAGGGCTGGACTGGGTATTTAGCTGATCTCTCTGGGAACCTACCCCTAAAACTCGAACCTCATGGATAAAATGAGTTGTTCTAAAATTCAAAGAGACAAAAAGTCTCGGCGGCTACGAACGACCCCATGAGACCTTCTAGAACATACCAATGGGAAGGGTAGGCACCCTAAGCCGTTACGTCGAACTTATGAACCAAGGGCTTATGTGCTTACGTGCTTATTATGTATGCAATTTATATACTGCGAATGTCCTGCGTTTAATTTTTGCAGGTATACCTACGCGTTCCCTGGCCTGCAGGGACCCCATTTCTAAGACCATGTCCTTCCCACGAAGGACACCTCCATTTATGCACATTGATTGGCCTCTCGATGGCCATGAGACCTAGTGACTGTCATGAACGGTCACCCCGCGCCTGCATCTACGCACTCCCTAACCTGTAGGGAGTTTCCTTTTATATCTTTGTACTCTTACAACTATGTGTCCTTCCCACGAAGGACATCTTCGTTTATGCACGTCAATTGGCCTCTCGATGGCCATGCGATCTAGTGACTGTCTTGAACGGTCACCTCGTGCCTACATCTACGCATTCCCTAGCCTATAGGGATTCTAGTTCCAAAAATTGCATCCTTCATACGAAGGACATCTTCGTTTACGCACGTCAATTGGCCTCTCGATGGCCATGCGATCTAGTGACTGTCTTGAACGGTCACCTCGTGCCTACATCTACGCATTCCCTAGCCTATAGGGATTCTAATTCCAAAAATCGCATCCTTCGTACGAAGGACATCTTCGTTTACGCACGTCAATTGGCCTCTCGATGGCCATGCGATCTAGTGACTGTCTCGAACGGTCACCCTATGCTTGCATCTACGCATTCCCTAGCCTGTAGGGATTATATTTCTAAAATCGCGTCCTTCCCCTAAAGGACACCCTCATTAGCATACGTCAATTGGCCTCTCGATGGCCATGCGATTTAGTGACTGTCCTGAACGGTCACTCCATGCTTGTTTCCGCGCACCCTCTAACTTGTAGGGTTTGGATTCCCATCTATACATCTTTCATCCCTAGCCTGTAGGGATTTCTCTCCATCTGATATCGTCCTTAGATAAGTTGTGTTCCGCATAGAGAACCTTCCCACCAAGGACAACTTCAATGGTACACGTTGATTGGGCTCTCGATGGCCATGAGACTTGGTGACTGTCTTGAACGGTCACCAGCCGCTACCTTCTGCATATTCTCTAATCTAAGGGATTTCCACCGGCGTGTCGTAACATCTATCTCACAAGAATTTCAATAGGGTCTAATGTCGCCTCTAAGGCTATCCCTAGGATTACATGTCACCCGTCTGCATTGCATACAAGGAGCTATAATACAAGGGGTCTCTCACATACGCATGCATTTGCATTTTCATGCAATCATACATTTACGTTCGCATCTTCGCCCGCATCCACACTTACCGTGCTAGCCGATTTCCCGAGACTTGCAAAGAAAAATCCAAAGGATCATAAACTGTGGAGAAAGGAGGATAAATCATTGAGAACGAATTTGGTCACACAAGGATAAAAATGATGTCTTTTACCACGCCAGCCGCATGTCCACGTCTTGTCGTAACAGAATTGCAAATACAACAGAGGTTATCGTCGAGCAAGGATTAGTTCAACAAAAGAGTTCCCTCATAGATACACACATGGGGTATCTAGTCATAAGGGGGTTCATCTATGAACATAGCAAAACTTACGTGGACGCTCTACGATAACTCAGGGCAAGGGTCAGTCCAACTGGGGCAATATCCTGAACGAAGATGCATGACTACGACGGAGGGAAGGCGACATATGTTAATTCCTCACCAAGGGGCAAAAGGGTCATAGGGGTTCCCTATCAATTTACAAATTCTGAAGTTTGCAAACGGTGTGATACTATCCTTAGGAAAAGCAAAAGAGGTTCAGTCAAAGGAAACTCATGAAGTTCCGATACGACGAAAACCCACCGCTAACAATTTATTCCCGACAGGTTTGACGTGCCCAAGGAAAATTTGAGGTTACCCTTTTTACTTCTATAAGTCTGGGAACCAAGGAGTAAACAAGGTCAACGGATTTACAAAGGAGACTACCCCTAGGATCAATAGGTTTTGCCACGCTCAGAATTTCAATCCCTATGATTGCTAAGTGTTACTCAAGATAAAAGTTGTACCTTCGGATTAGCAATTCTAATGGGATGACCATGCAGGTTTTGAAATCGATTCATTCGCTCACTACAACGACTTTCAATTTAGAATTTAGGATTATTAACAAACTGAAGGGAGAATGACGAATGCAAATAACTATATCCAGCTAAACATATGCTTTCAAGGTAAGACCGAACCGACGATGTACAGGCATTATTTCAAATCCCAAACAATGGAGATATAAGGATGTTAATCCCTCGTTACCCCCTCGAGCCAGGAGTTGGAGTTTTGTTTCTACTTTTCAAATAAACCTTGATTTCAACCAGGGGCAGGGTAGATTTCGATTAATTCAATGGTGTATTTTGGTTGTCAAGAGAATCGGTCAATCCAAGCAAAGGTGCAAGCATATCTTCTTCCTCGCATTCATCCAATATTGAGGAAGCAATGGAGATAACATTCACAACAATCTTCTTCCTCATTACATCATTCAAGATCGAGGAAGTATCAAAGGCGAAGCTTACAAATCAAAATCAACATGGTAGTCACAGCATTCAATATCCAAGGATCAAATCTCAAAAGGAGAAAAAAAACGCCCGCTAAGTCAAAATGGAAAATTTCATAAAAGAAAACAAAAATGACTTAGGCAAAAATTAGGGCATCCCGATGGATCAAATTCAAAGGATTTGGTTCATGCAAAATAATGGATAAAAACAAAGGCGAAATACAAAGGATAATCTTGTGACTGCTAAACCATCAAAGCTTCACATCAATGCTTGAATCTTTACAACATTTTTATCAGTGCTTGGATCTCTACTAAGGCTTCGGCCCAACATCAGAACTAAAACGATTCTCTTGCAAACAAAGCACATTCATTGGATTAAACGAATTTTAGGATCTGGAGAACATCAAGGAGAAAGGGGTGGGATAAATAAAATTTTGAGCCTTATATCCATTGTTTCTTAAAAGATGAACCAAGGTCAAGCTACAACATCTAAAAGTCCTAATTGAGGCAAGGTTAACTACGAAAGCATATAAAGCAGGATTTGTTATACTGACTCCTAAGTTTGTTAAAACTATTTCTAATCAACTACGCTTCTTCAAGCATTTACTTCTAATCATCCAGTCCTAATTCATAACGGACTTCGGTTTCAAAACTTGCATACACATTGCATTGGAGTTACTTCTCAAATGGTACAACGTCATCTACGAATATACACTTAGCATCGAGGAGATCTCGAAATTGGTTAATCAAAGGCGATCATTTCTAATAAAGACTATGGAGTAGGGGGAACCACATCTAGGGGGTTCTCCTAAACAGGGGCAAAATTTCAAGGGTTACAGGGGCATACAATCAAGGATCCTATTAACTAGGGGCACTCTCCCTAAAAGTCCAATTGACTTGGGTCACATCTCGAAGCGATAACAAACAGGGGCATGTCAAACATGGGAAGAATTCAAATACAAAGGATAGAACACTATGGATGGTCCTCCATATCCTGGAGATCAAGGGCACATCCTCTAATCTAAATGGCGAAGCATATGACAAGGTTATTTCTCGATGCACTTCCTTCATGGCTTGAAGATTATAGGCATCCTCTTCCACTAAATATTGGGGCATTGGATATCAAATCCATAAGACGCACAACATAAGGAAAAGGCGTTCTCGCACTTTACAACATCTGACAAATCTTTCTCCTAACTACGATTGTCAAAGTTCAAAAACAGGTATTGGGAAATCGCACTAGCATCACATCCCACCTCATCCAACAAACCTACAACTCCAACAAGCTATATACACTTTGGTTATTAATAACCTATCGTTGGAGCATCATGAAAATACATACAAATCATGCATTACATACATTGGTCGATACATTACACCACACCTTTTTTAGGTAATCTTCTTTAAGACAAATCCTACGGTCCTTTCTAGGAACCTCTTCAGGTAGTCTTTTAAGACATTACTGTTCTAAGAACCTTTCTAGGTAGTTTTCTCTAAGACCATCATCTTCATTTCCAAGAACCTTTTTAGGTGGTCTTTTCAAGATATTCTACGAACCTTTTCAGGTAGCCTTCTCTAAGACAGTCATCGTTATTTCCAAGAACCTTTTTAGGTAGTCTTCTTCAGGACATTCTTTTTCTAAGTACCTTTTTAGGTAGCCTTCTTCAAAACAATCTGTCATCCTTTTCAGGAACCTCTTCAGGTGGTCTTCTTTAAGACATTCTACGAACCTTTCTGGGTGGTCTTTTCTAAGACATTCACTGTCCTCTCCAAGAACCTCTTTAGGTAGTCTTTGTAAAACATTTTCAGCCTTTCCAGGTGGTCTTCTTCAAGACAAATTTCTATCCATTCTAAGAACCTCTTCAGGTAGTCTTCTTCAAGACAAATTTTCATATCCATTTCAGAAACCTTTTCAGGTGGTCTTATAGAAGACATTACTTCGTTCCACTCGCTGCATCAGCATTACCCGCATACATAAACATTACAAAGCCAACATAAGCATAGTCGTGGTGCAGGTGAAAATATGGTTTAAACAGGCTCAATAAGGAGATAAAATCTTAGGAATGACATCAGCATCAGCATACATACATACGTATTAGCATAGGCATATCATCTAGTGCATTCAAATACTACGAAAGCCTAGTTTCCAACCCTCGTGTTGTGATTGGTGTATTTTCCGACCCACGTGTCGTGAGTTTCCAACCCTCGTGTTGTGACAGGTGTATTTACCGACCCTCGAGTCGTGAGTTTCTAAACATATCGTTTCCTTTCCGACCCTCGAGTCGTGAATATTTGACATGCTATTTTCTCCGACCCTCGAGTCGTGAGTCTTCAAACAGGTGAATCTTTTTCATGTAGGTACGCTTGTCAGAACCATGGCAGGCAATTCCTTTGTGACAGGTAAGTTTGCTAGAACTATAGCAAATGATTTCTCTTATGCAGGCAAGCTTGTCCGAACCAGGGCAAGTAATCCTAATGGTGCAGGTGAAGTTTGTCCGAACCAGGACAAATGATCCAAATGGTGTAGGTGAAATTTGTCCGAACCAGGGTAAATGATCCAAATGGTGCAGGTGAGTTTGCTATAACCCTAGCAAATAATCCTAATGATGCAGGTGAGTTTGCGATAACCCTCGCAAATGATCCTAATGGTGCAGGTGAGTTTGCGATAACCCTCGCAAATGATCCTAATAGTGCAGGTGAGTTTGCGATAACCCTCGCAAATGATCCTAATGGTGCAGGTGAGTTTGCTATAACCCTAGCAAATAATCCTAATGGTGCAGGTGAGTTTGTGATAACCCTCGCAAATGATCCTAATAGTGCAGGTGAGTTTGCGATAACCCTCGCAAATAATCCTATTGGTGTAGGTGAGTTTGCTATAACCCTATCAAAGGATCCTATTGGTGCAGGTGAGTTTGCTATAACCCTAGCAAATAATCCTAATGGTGCAGGTGAGTTTGCTATAACCCTAGCAAATTATCCTAATGGTGCGGGTGAATTTGCTATAACCCTAGCAAATAATTCTAATGGTGCAGGTAAGCTTGTTAGAATCATAACAAGTGATCCCTCTTACAAGTCCTCGCTATGTAAGACTCAAGCTTTAGGAGGACGATTCTTTTCTCTCAAAGGGGTTTCACAAAGGGTTCTACAACAAGATGTTCAAAGGTTTCTTCAATTGGGTTTATCACGTGAGTCCCTCGGCAGTGATATTCTCCAAAACATCATCAATAACAAACAAAGGTTTTATTTTTCTTTTTCAAAATTTACTAACATACTTTAACTAGCATAGCTAATAGTCATGCATCATTCTACTAACATACTTCATTCATACATAGTCATATACATACATGACTCTCATTTATTTTGAGAAGCCCGCTGCATCATACATCGCATGCATCATAACATTGCATAAAATTCAAGTTGCCTTTTTAGGCCATGCTACAACCAAAACACGTGGCTTCCTTTCAAAAGCATTTGCTCCACACTCTAAAAAATGGTATTCACCTCGGGTGGCATCTGTAGGCCCATCTCCTCCAGAACTTCTTCCCAACAAGTGCAAATTTCGGGGCATTCAATATTCAATCCTCTTCTACCTTTAGATCACGATAGGCAGACGTGCCTATCTGCCTCTTCAGGTTTAAGAAGATTGAATAGGGGCAGTTGTCATACCCCAAAATTTACCCGATATAATCCATATTTTCTAATTTATTAAGGGTGTTAAAAATTAAGAGCCATAGGGTTTAATATATCTATTATTAAACTCGACCTCTTATAAAATTCCCTTATAAATCGGTTAAATTAAAATAGGGGTTTGAACAGCAAGTATTTTTGGGATCCAAACAAGGGGCCCAATTATTACAAAAAAAAGTTCTATCATTTTTGGGATATTATTTGTGTTTCACTAACACTTTGTTTTATTATTATTAATTTTAGGGTTAATGAACTTTTTGGTCCCTCTAAATATTGCAGATTTTGTTTTTAGTCCCTCTAAAGTTTTCCTTTAAGAAATCGTCCCTTCAAAATTTTCCGTCTAAACTATTGGTCCCTAACGTCAAATTTGCTAGTGATTAGCTACGAATTTAGCCATCGATTAGCTACGAAATTTGACGTTAAGGACCAATAGTTCAGAAGAAATTTTTTGAAGGGACGATTTTTTGAAGGAAAATTTTGGAGGGACTAAAAACGAAATTTGAAATATTTAAAGGGACGAAAAAGTTCATTAACCCTTAATTTTATTATTAGATAGTATTAATATTTTTTTTTACTAACTAATTATTGTTGATTTTTTTTAGGATTAGAATTAGTATTATTATTTAAGTTAATATTTATTGGTTAATATTATTATTAATTTTGATAGAATTATCATTTATTATTATTATTTTCTATCATTACTATTTAATTATGAGTATTTTATTTTGCTATTATTATTATTAGTTATTATTAGGATTATTGTTATTAAATATTATTATTACTAACTATTATTATTAGGATTATTTTTAGGATTATTAAGTTTAATTTTAGTAGGCCCATTAGGTGTAAGAAAAAAAACCTAAATGGACTAATATAAATAACAATGTTTGGTAAACAAAAAAAAGGGGGCTGCAGAGAAAAAGGACCAGGAGGAATTCAGAAAAAAAAAGGAAGAAGAACAGTCACGTATGGAAGAAGGGCGCTGGGTTTTTTTAAAAAAAAACTGTTTGCGTCGTTTGAAGCTTTAATTGGGATGCGATCCAATTCCTTATCAGCAGGCGAAAATGGCTTAGTTGTAAAAGTCACAGCTCTAAGGTTCAATGCGCAGAGGCGTCGGTTCGACCCCCACCGGCGCCATATATTTTCTTGGTTTTTCTTCTTCTTGATCCTCTTTGCAGATTCGGATTCAGCGCATCTCACCTTGGGCACACACGGTACACCCTCAGAAGCAACACCATCAGATTCAACACAAGACCAGATCTGACACTCAGGGACTGGAGGCATACCATACACCCTCCAAGAGAAGCAGCACATGATTACTGCCAGGTTCCTTTATTATTTTTTCTTTTATTTGTTATATTATTTATGTAATTATATAATTGGTTTTAATTGTTTTATTATATACATAATTTAATTTTAAAATCATATTAATAATATAATTAGGATTTAGAATTATTTTCCCGATTTTTTCAATCATTCGACTTAATTTATTTTTAATTAACTTTAATTATTAAAAATCACTAAAAAAAACCTTATAAAGGTGTGAGTATTAGGGTTTGCCCAATCCCATTGTCATTTGGCAAAAAAATTAAAACATTAACCCTTAATTAATTCTCTCCTCGACCCGACTAAAGCTATTAGTCGCATTAGACGAGAGATAAAAAATACATAAAATTAAAATACATTTTAATTTGCTGCCCGCGACGATTAATCTATCGATCTGAGTAACCAGCAATGCCCCATAATCCGTTAGCTATAATGACCAAATCTATTGGTCATCGCATCTAACGGTGCCATATCAAATCAGGGTTGTACGCCCAAATCTAAAACACACTAAACCACGACACTACGGATTTTCATCCTTTTCAATCAGGCAACTCAAAATGCCTTTCAAATCACAACTTTCAAAACTACGATAGGCCATTCAAAAAGCCTTAAAACCATATCAATTCAAATTCCAAGGCGTACAACCCTGTGCCCGAACTACGTTGACTCTGATTCTCCATAAGGAGATACGTAGGCACTTGGATAACCAAGGCGAGTCCCCCTCCCTAAAATCTCAATTCAGTTCTAAATCTCAATTTTCACCCTATTCATTTCCTTAGCTATTAACTCTATAGTTTTGCCATAAATTTTTACCTTAGCTCAAACCTTAGGAAAGGGTTGAGGGTGCCTAACACCTTCCCTCGACCTGAATATAATAACTTACCCCGAATCTCTAAACTGCGTAGGGTTTCCTATTCGCCCTTCAGAATAGGTGGCGACTCTAAGTCTTAATTTTTAGGGCAGGTTGCTACAACTCCCTGCCGCAAAGCACAAATGTAAACACACCAACAAAAACAGAGCCTCTTTCGAGGGCTTGGCCAGATGCATGTCTAAGTCCTACTTCTCATGTTAAAGGATGATGCGAGAAAGCGATAAAAGGGACCAGGAGACGATACCGAACGGATAGCAAATCCGCAATGAGCTAGCAAGCGTAAGCAGAGAAGTCTGGAATACTTCGCGTAAGCAATCCTCAAGCAAAGTGAGTCAGAAAGCGTCGTCGTGAAAATAAATCACGAGCGACATGTGGTACACGTCGAGCATAACCACACGAGCAACCTGCAAGATGAACTATCCAGACAATACAAGAGTATACATCTCAACGGTTGAGAGATCAGGTGACTGGCATTGGAAATAGGTTCGTGTCCCACAAATAAAGTGGAACACGACGCAAATCAAGTCGTAAGACAAATCGCACTGGAAGCGAATTTGTGTCCCACAAATAAAGTGGAACACGAAGTAAGTCGAATCTCAATTGAAGGCTCTTTCGAAGTATCTCGCACATCTCAGCAAACAAATCAGTAATAACAAGGAGGCATGCACCGCCATATAAAATACTAGCAATTAAATTCTAAATGAATTCTAAAAGAAAATCTAGCAAGATTAAATTGTTTTTTATGGCATTTTTAACTAAAACTAGAATAGAACTATGTAAGAAAACAATTAAAGTCTACCAAGCAAAATATTACATGTTTTTTATTATCTCTTTTTATCAATGCGAGAAATCTAATCAAACATAATATTTTTCATGGTATTTTATCAAAGAATTACAACTAAACAATATAACAAAACATTTAAATTCTAACAAGCAAAATATTACATGTTTTTGATTATATTTTATCATGTCAAAATATAACAAAAATATCAATGATTTATCATACTAAAAGAGATAGAAAATAAACTAAAAAAACTAATCTAAAATAGAAAACATTCCACACAGGGGGGTTCATACAGAAAATGGATGTACATAGTTCAATAATCTCGCAGGCCCAAAGTTATAGCCCAAGGTAATTTTTGTACACTTTCTAACAGCCAAAAATGAGACGGGGATGCATGCTTGAGGGGGTGCAGCGTCTGAAAATAGTGTGAGGCCCAAGGGTTTTCGTTTATGATCTAAAAGAGGGGAGGTGAGTCAAGGAAAACGGGCGCTGCAGGCCCAAGGATCTGTTTTTTGTTATTGTCAAAAAAAAGAATGATGTTCATTGGGCTTAATGGGAGGCGTAGACAGTAATCACGTGTGGGAGGCCCATGGTCCGAACACAAATTTTCTAATCAGATCCAATTGATTCCACCTTATGCTAATCCCCAATTAATCTCTATTAATGTCTATCAATTATCAGACTAATGTTCATTTTTTTTTATCAATTTAATAACATTAGTGCTAAACCTCATGCTAAAATTAATTAAGCAAAGGAAATTGGAAAGGGAAATTAGGTTTACGTGAATGGCCATTGGAGTTCATCTGAAGAAGCTCTCTCCCTCTCCTCACTCGTGCGAACGGCGGCAACCGGAAATTGACCTCTTCTCCGATCAAAAGTTCAACGCGCCGTCACACCACCGCTCTCACTACTTCGTCTCACTCTCACATACTTCTCCGGTTCAAATCTCACTTCTCCGCCTCTCTTGTTTTCGTTCTCAAAATCTCTTCTCCGATCAATTCTCAACTCCGATGAACAAATCCGCCATGATTTTCACCTTCGATCTCGTCCTCTCCGCTCCTATCTCCGCCATGAACAAAACAATTGCAAATCGGCTTCATACCTCATCTTAACCTCGAAAAAAATCAATCAATTGGAGACGCTTCGATGGTGCTGCGACGACAATGGTAACACAGAGAAAACCAGAATATTCTTCACGAATTCAGGTGTATATCGTTCTCGATCCACTCTATTTTCCTTGCCTTCTCTGAGTTGTTGTTCGCGATGATGTTGATTGTTGCTGCATTGATGTTGTTGTTGCAGCTACGTGAAGGTTTGTGACAGTGAGGATCAATTGCGCTATGCCGAGAAGCTCAACAATGAGTTGTTGATGATGGATTGTTGTGTTGTGAATTGTTGAAGAAGGTGTTGGAGAATTCGCAAGGTCGTGAAGGTTGAACGGAGCGAGATAATTCGGTGATGATTGTGATGAAATCGGGAGAGTGATGAAGAATTTGTTGAAGATTTTTTGTGATTTTTTGCAGGTGAAATCGATGGAGAATTGAAGGTTAGATTCAATGTTGAATGAATCGCAAGAAAAAGAGAGAGAGATTTTTGGTGAAGATTCTGTTAGAGGTTTTTGTTCTGTTGAATGGTGATGGATTGATGAAGGTTTGAGGATGATTGAAGAATTGATGATGATGAAGATCAGAATTGGTGGAGAAGTTTGTTAGAAGTTTGTTACAGGTTTTCTTCCAATTCCCCCTCGTCTTTTTTTTGAGTTTCTGTTTTATGCTGAGCTTTTTTCATCTGTTTCAATTCTCGGTTTTTTTCTTCTGTTATCAATTTCTGCTAAGCCTTTAGTGAATTGATGCCGGTTTTTTTTAACATGCAGGATTTTGGTTCGGTTTATTTTCATATGCTGGAGTTTTTTTCTCGGTTTGATTTTGTTGAAATAACATTGAAGGCTGGTTCGAGACGTCATGTGCTGTTGGGTTCGATTCAAAATTGCAGCTCCATTTTTGTGGACACTTTCTCAACCGTTTCGGCATAGTTCACTTGGATATTGATCCTCAACCGACTATTTTTATTAAAAATTCCTTTGTAGTTCAATTTAATTGGTAATGGATGGACTTGAATATTGGTTAATGGATGTATAGATTTTTGTGAGATTTTTGTAATGAATTTTGAATGGTGCAATGTATTTTGGACTTGTAATGATGGGATGAATTTTGTGATGATATTGTAATGATAATGGAATGAATGTTTGACTTAGATTATGAAACTTGTGTATCAAAACATATGATTGAATCTTTCATTCATAGCAAACTCGAATTAATTCTTGACAACTCATTTATCTAAGAATTCGGATCCAATCAATTAATCTTGAACATCAACTTGAACTCGGAATTCTTTGAATTTTCCCCATTCGAATTATCTTATCTTGCACCAATCGTAATCTATGTCCTTAAACTCAAGCAACAAGCATACGTGATAACCCCATAGATGTGCACAAGCATAAGAATAAACAACTTGATTCATGACCCCAAAGAACACCTTGAAACATAGTCCTTGACTTGTAACTCTAAAGGAAACTCTTTAATATTTTTCTTCGATTTTCGAACGGCGAAATAAACTCCATCCATAACTTATAGCACAGAGAAAGAGGGCAAATTTTGGGGTGCAACAGCGGTACGGAAAATCCTCATCGGTAGAGGAGATTTTCGACTAAGACGTACAAGCAGGCTCTCCTTCGGATGGTGGAGGCCTCTTTTGGATCAGTGGGCAAAATGTCATTCGTTAGGTAATTATATACGGGGGTCATCCAACCGGACGTGTCCCTAATTGCGCTAACGAGTAATAGTGAGGATGGGGTCTCGGTACTGGGTTTTGGCAATATCTCCTGGATTACGGATTTATTGCCTCCCTTCTTTCTTGTGCTCGCCAGTTTTGATAGGACGTCTGCCCGAGCGTTGTGTTCCCTTGGGATGTGTTTTACTTTGGCGCTCCTGAATCGGGCCAGTCTTTCTTTCACGAGGGCCAGGTATTCGGCGAGGGCTTCGCTCTTGACCTGATATTCGCCCGAGATGTGGGATGCGACCAATTGAGAGTCGGTGAATACCTCAATGTCTTCGGCTTCTAAGTCGTTTGCGAGGCGCAGCCCTGCTAGCAGGGCCTCGTATTCTGCTTGGTTGTTGGATGTTGGGAATGATAGTGAAAGGGATACCTTTATGAGGGTTCCTTCTCCATTTTGAAGAATGATCCCCGCTCCGCTACCGGTTGAGCTTGAAGCACCGTCTACGTATAAGGTCCATCGTCGGGCGTTGTTGTTTGTTGTTTCGGGGAAGGCCATTTCGGCTACGAAATCTGCCAAGACCTGTGCTTTAAGGGCTTTTCTTCCTTCATATTTGATGTCGAACTCCGCAAGTTCCAACGACCACCAGAGCATTCTCCCGGCCATGTCGGGGCGTGCCAGTAATTGTTTTACGGGTTGCTCGATTCGCACGACTATGATATGTGCTAGGAAATAGTGTCTGAGTCTTCGGGCTGCGGTTAATAACGCGAGTCTGACCTTTTCAATCTGTTGATATCTGATCTCGGGGCCCTGGAGTGCTTTGCTGGTGAAGTAAATGGGCTTCTGGCCTTCCGGGATTTCCCGTATCAAGGCCGCGCTGACGGCCTCGGTGGATACGGCGAGATAGAGGTACAAGATTTCTCCAGCTTCCGGCCTAGATAAAACTGGAGGGCTGGATAGGGCCCGCTTGAGGTGGGCGAGGGCGCGTTCGCATTCTTCCGTCCATTCGAATGCGGTCTCTTTGCGCAGGAGTTTGAATAGTGGCAGGGCGTGCTGTGCAGATTTAGCCACGAATCTGGATAGTGACGTGAGCATGCCGTTCAACGTTTGGATTGACTTCTTCGAATTTGGAGTGGGCAAATCCGAGAAAGCCCTGCATTTATCCGGGTTGGCTTCGATTCCTCTTTCTGTTAAGTAAAAACCGAGGAATTTTCTTGCGCGGACGCCGAATGTGCATTTTTCCGGATTGAATCTCATTTTACACTTCCGGGCTTGCTCGAAAACCTTTTTTAGGTGAACGGCGTGATCGGTTTCCCTTTGGGATTTGACGATCATATCGTCCATATAGACTTCGAGCATATCGCCTATCTCTGCTCAGAATACTTTGTTCATCATGCGCTGGTATGTCGCACCAGCGTTCTTCAGACCGAAGGGCATTACATTGTAGTAATAATTGCCCGATTCGGTCATGAAGGCCGTATATTTCTTGTCAGTTTTAGCCATGGGTATTTGATTATACCTGGAATATGCGTCCATAAATGACAGTAATTTAAAACCGGCAGAATTATCGACTAGTTTATCTATGCTAGGGAGAGGATAGGCGTCTTTTGGGCAAGCCCTATTAAGATCGGTGAAGTCAGTGCACATGCGCCATTTTCCATTTGATTTTTTAACAAGTACAACACTGGAGAGCCAAGTAGTGTACTTGGCGTCAGATATAAACTTGGCCTCTAGGAGGTCTTTTACAGCTAGTTCGGCCGCAGCCGTTTTTTCTGGTGACTGTTTTCTTCTCCTCTGAGCGACGGCCTTGCAGGCAGGGTCGATGGTCAGGTGATGGCAAGCCACTTCTGGGTCGAGTCCAGGCATTTCTACAGCGCTCCAAGCGAATAGGTCGGTGTTTTCACGGAGGCAAGCTTTGAGTTGTCTTTTGGCCAGGTCTGGTAGGTCTGATCCGATCTTGACTCCCCTGGTCGGATCTTCTCCGAGGGCCACGAGTTCAAAGTCTCAGTCAGGAATTGGCCAGAGGATCCCTTCTGATGCGCCTGAGTTGATGCTATGCTCGAGTTCTCCCAGAAAACGACTGTCGAGGTCGACAGTGTCGATGCGGGGCATAGATTTGTTGGTTTCTGAAGTAGCGCTAGTCGCTGTCTTCTCTTGGGCTGGTGTCTTTATCGCGCTCAGGCCCTTGGCGGAGGCTTCGAAACACCTCCTGGCTGCTTTGATGTCGCCGTTGAGTGTTGCTACTTGTCCTTTGGTCGTATATTATTTAAGCTTGAGGGGTACGGTTGAGGGGACCGCGATTAGTTCGGCAAGAGTGGGATGTCCGAGGATGCACTAGTATATTGATGGGCAGTCGATGACTAGAAATTGGACTTTCACTGCCCTTGTGGCCTCCGCCGATCTGATTGAAACTATGAGTTCCACGAACCCCCATGGCTTGGTTACCGTGCCATTGAATCCTTGTAAATCCGACCCCACGTATGGGGTAAGGTGACTGTCGTTCAGCTGCAATGTTTTGAATAGTTGGGAGTACATGATGTCCACTTGTCATACCCCAAAATTTGCCCATACTATTTCTCTTATTCAAATTCAAATCAAAGCATAAAACTCAAAGACACTCTCTCCTAAACAAGGCTTAGAGAACTAGGGTTTTATTGTTCTGAAGGAAAATCAATGAATCAATGGCTCTAAGGCATCCCATATGGCTCAAAATATCTCACATTACCTCTATGACAAGTATCAAGTCTCAGCTTAAAAGATTGGTCACTCAAATGTTCAGAAAGTCAACAGTCGACTGGGTTGACCTGAAAGTCAACTGGGGTCAAAGTAAAGTCAAAACTCCTGACTTTTTGTCAAGATCCTCATATTGAAGTATCATTCACCATTTGATCAAGAATTGATCATGGTTCATCAAGGAAAGATCAAAAATCAACAAATCAAAAAGTTTCTAAATTAGGGTTTGTATAGGAGAAAGTCAACTGAACTTTGACCAGCCATAACTCTCACATGGAACATCACAAATTGTCCATCCAAAGCTCATCTTGAAGGAAATTTGATTCTTTACAACTTTGTCTCTCACATGCCAAGTCTAAAAATGCTCCATTTGAGAGATATGGACCAAAACATTACAGATCCTTTTCAAAAGTCAACAAAAAGTCACTTTTTTCAAAAGGATATATAAAGAGCATGGAAAATAATTTTGATATGAGACCAAAGACACTGGTTAGAGGAATCTCTAAGGTTTCTAAAAAATCCTAGAACACTTCCATACCTCAAAAATTGAGAGAGATAGGCCTTGTCAAAGTTGGGCTATTTTGGAGGGAAAAATGTGAAGGAATTTGGATATTTTTGCAAAGAGGCCCATGAGTTTAAGATCCAATCTTGCAGAACAAGTCATCTAGAAGCTCTAATCTTAAGGCCACGAAAATATGATGAATATTTGATTTTTATTTGAATTTTTTATTCATTTAAATCATATATTTAATTAATATTGGAAGAAAAATTGAAAAGATTTGTTTTCTCTTCAATTTCAATCATCATTAATCATCAAATATATTCAATATTCATTACAAATTTCGTGCAAGAGCAAAGTGGTGGAAAAAGATTGAAATTGGCCAAAATTAGGAAGTTCCATAATTAAATTTCAATCATATTTTCTTAAATTGCAAATCAAAGATTTACAAAGATTCAAATAAGTTTTGTTGACCTAATCTCTCCTCTATAAGTACATGAACAAAGCCAGATGCTAGAGTGACGAAAATTCTGCAAGAGGAACCCTAGAGTCGAGTCCAAAATTCCAAGAAAATCTCAAAGTCCAATTCTGAGATTAAAGCCAATTCAAGGTGTTCTAATCATCCATACACGTTCCCTGAAGACCATTGAAGGTGTTTGGATCCTTGCTCGACACCAACAACTCCAGAATTACCTCCAATAAGCCAAGGTATGTTGAGACTTTTTTTGATTCGATTGCATTAATTCATGAGGCATAAACATAAATTGAGTGCATAATATTGTTTGTTATGGTCTGATTATCGTTTCTGGAAATTTTGGTGAGTTTTGAACGTGGGAATCTGAAACCACCATGTTAGGGTTCCTTAGCTTGATTTAGGGCTTTTGGCTCAAGCAAAAATTAGGATAAACTATTAGCATATTCAAGTTCAGGGGATATGGGCGATTCAAATGCACAGGTCGCGAAACGTTTTTGGTTCGGTTTGCATCTATTCGCTATTTTCAGGTTGAGCATTCATAGCTCTTTTTCTCAAAAGCGCTGTAAAAGGGTCTGGTTTCAGAAACCCCTTGGAGAAGACGGTGGCGTGGCGTAACGCCATTGGCCAGATTCAAATAAAGAAGCGCGCGCTTCTCTTGTTAGTGGCCAGATGGATCCAATGCATTATGACGCATGCACTACCATGTTCCCTCGTCTTCAGAGCCATCAGATCCCACTTGCTTTCAATCCAACGTACCAGGGCATGGGGACGCACCATGGACCACGCACGTGAGCCACACACGATTAAAAGTTAAGTCTTTTATAATTTTTTTTATTTTCAATTGCACAACTCTTTTTATTTTATATATATATATATATATATATATATATATATATATATATATATATATATATATATATATATATATATATATATATATATATATATATATATATATATATATATATATATTGTTTCAAATCCCTTTTTTATCATAATAAAAAATATTATATGTTTTATTTTCAAAACTTTTTTTTTATAATTAATAATAATAATTTTCTTTTAATATTTATCTTATTTATTTATTCATATATAATATTTATTTCATTTAAATTATTTTATATATAGATTTATTTATTTTATTTAACCATATTTATTCATATATTCAAAAATTCATATATATTTTATTTTAATTCCAAAATTCATAAAAAAATACCTGTGTGTCCGATTTTATTTTCGCTTCCCGATTTAATTAATTAGGTCGCGAGACCAATAATTAATTAAATCGTTTACGTTTTTTTATTCAATTCGTACCCTAATCAGGGTTTACGAAGATCATTCCATACATTGAAATATTTGTTTTTCTGTGCCTTTTTCAGGGTTGCTCTTCCAATATACTCCGACTATGCGCCACGTCAAATTCAAAGCTAAGTTCTAACCTTTCTTATTTAAATATTTTTGCTTGTTATTTTATTTTAGGGTTTAATTCCCGCTGTCAATGAACTCCTCCTACACTTACTTCTTCCTTTTATTCTTTTGCCAATTCTTTAATGGTCAGGGTCAATGCTTAATGCTCAAGGCAAATCTTTGCCCATCAACCTTCATTAATCGAAGCTAAGTGTTTTTTACCCCTTTTCTCGTATTTTTACTTTTATTGATTAAGGTTAGCTATATTTGACTTCTGAACTGATAGTGCACTCACATATATCTTGTTCCTTGTTTTTCCCACCTTTTCAGGGTTTGCCAATTGCCAAAGCTTCGAATAGTCGGTAACCCTAAACCCTGATCTTAATTATTACTTGTTCAGACTTATTGCTCTATTTATCCCGCTGGTTTCATTTTCCCTTTCCCCCGCTGGTTTCATTTTCCCTTTCCCCATTATTGCTTTAATTGTTAATATTAATTGTTGTGGTTAGTAATTCTAGGGGGTGCAAGCTTGTAATTAACCTAGAATAACTAATTATAAGATAAATATCTGAATCAAATCACGTGATTGTTGCACCCACGCACACTTTTAGGGTAACCTCTTTGCTGCCTGTTGCCTGTTGCCTTGTTGCCTTGTTGCCTTGTATTTTTTGCAGAAAAGCCATGTCCCTCGGATACGAGGATACCTCAGCCATGTTGCCTCGGTAAATACAAAAGGTCATAAGACCCTAATGATGCTGCCTTCGATACACCAATATGACCTCGACCCTCGGAAGTTGCCTACGAAAGGCTGAGGTATCCTCTGGTTGCCTACGAAAGGCTATTCTGGTCTTTCCCTTAGACTACTTGTCTTTCTATGGCATGGGACAATCTTATGGCGAACGATATTGCGACGACCCTTCAACCTCCAAATGAAAGACTTCCTGCCCTCTTATGGCATGGATAGACCCTTTCACCCTGAAAGGCTAAAAGAACGTTCTTTTTTTTTTTCAAATACTAAGGTAATTGCTCCTAATTGCCTTGCTCTGGCTAAAACTCTTTTTCATATTCTTTCTCATAAACCTTCAAAATGGCTACGCTCATTTACAAGCTAAAGTCCATATTCTTTTCTTCTATATTTCTGAAATCAAAGAGCAAAGCAATTAAGAGCCCATGGAAAACCATGGATGCAAAGGGTGCCTTATACCTTCCCTTTGCATAATTACCCCCTGAACTCAGTTTTCTTTTAAAAAGGTTTTTCCTGTTCTTTTAGCCTTTCTGTTTTGGATAAAATAAAAGTCGGTGGCGACTCTTGCTTACCACGACATTTCGATAAACATCAGTTCACCGTATTACACCACTGAACTTCCCTGGTCGACCAATATGCATCGCACGTCAAAATTAGCCATCCAGGCTCGAATGAGGAGAGGGATGGTCGCGTTATGGGGCTCCTCCGGGCAACTCTTCTTTGTAAAAAGATATTGAGGAAGGACTGCCTTTGGCGTGGTCGAAGGTTGAGGCTACGCTTGCGCTGGCCGAGATTGGCTCGTCGAACTTGCGTTTTACGGATCCGACGGTCAGTTTGCTGAAACCCCTGCCGGATATAACCATTGCGGATGAGAGCCTCTCCTATGTGCTATAGGAGGAATTGGTAGTTGCTGTGTTTGCGCAATCAGGGAGATAAAAATCTTGCGGCCTGGTAACGCTCATGGCCACTTGCATGGCGGGCGTATCCTTCGCCGGCTTTTCTTCGGTGACTGGTTTAGCTTCTCTAGCGGCCTCCTGCTTCTTCGCATATTGCTTTAGATGTCCCTCTCTGATTAATATCTCTATGGCATCTTTAAGGTGGATGCAATCCTCGGTGTTGTGCCCGTGGCCTTTGTGGAATCGGCAGAATTTCGATTTATCCATGTTTGGCCGGCCGGGCATGCTCTTCGGGAACCGGACCTTGCTCGTCTGAAATTCGGCGTTTGCGCATTTGTTCAAGATGCGCTCCCTTGAAGCGTTCAGCGGGGTGTATTCTCGGAATTTCCCCGCAGGGGTTTTGTAATCCTTAGGGTCCCGAGTTTTATCATCCTTCTTTTTGCCAGTTCCCCGGAGAGACTCATCTTGGCGTGCACTTTTACTGCTCTCTTCGTGCCTGGAATTGCGAACGGCGTGGGCGTCTTCTTTCTCCTCATACTGTATGTAGGCTTGGGCTTTGAGGAAGAATTCGTCAAGAGTGGCCGGTGTTTCAATTCCAACGGCTTTGGCGAAGTCCGAGCATGGTCGGAGGCCGCGCTCGAGCAAGAATTTCTTCATATGGGCAGTGGTGGATACCTGTACGGCTTCCTTATTGAATCTTTCTATGTATGCCCGTAGAGACCCGTCCTTTCCTTGGATAATGGCTTCCAAGGAGGCTTCTGATTTGGGATGTCTTCGGGAGGCCGTGAAATGTCTGGAAAAAAGTTTTCCGAGCACCCTCCATGATGTGATGGACTCGTCAGGCAAACTTTTATACCAGGTCATGGCTCCTTTTCGCAGGGTGGTAGGGAACAAACGGCATTTAATGGCACCGGGCACTCCTCTGTAGTCGAGAAGGGCGTCGATGTTCTCAATATGCTCGTTCGGATCGGTGGTCCCGTCGTAGGTCCCTAGCGGAGGGGGTTTTTCGAGACCGTTTGGCAGGGGAGCCTCTAATATTGCCTGGGATAGGGGACCATAGCGCTCCTCTTCATCGTCGCTGGCGGACGGAGAAAAAGATCGGCTCTGGCTACGCCTGCGTCGCCTCCGGTTGTCGTCGTGCTTGGCTGGAGGTGATCTAGATTTCCTTCTTGGCCGAGGGGACTGTGAACGGTGTCGGGAACGCTGATCGCTCGACCCTTTCTTGGAAGAGGGATTTTCCTTCTCCCTGGGAGAAGGGGAACGTGGGCGTTTCTTGGTGACCACTTCGCGTCGAGAACGAGTTTTGTGATCGGGGGGAGTTCTTGAGTGGCGCTTCTGATCGAGGGCCCCGATTCGGTTACTTTGCTGTTGTAAAAGCGCATTGGTCTGGGCAAGAGCAGCTAGAACAGCGTTTATGGTCTGGTCTTGAGGAGGCTTTCCTTTGGAGAGGAAGGGGTTGCCCAGACTTTCTTCGTGGTTGTCCTTCCCGCTTGTATCTTCGAAACGATGAGATTGATCATCTTGGAGATCTTTCGGGGAAGGGGTCGCTGTGACACCGTCTCGAGGAACGGTGTTTCTGGAAGGAGGAACGATGGAGATGTCGTTTTTCTTGAGAATTGCAGCGTCTAATGACGAGGGATCTTCGTTATTACCAGCCATGAGTAATGATTTGGTTAAAGCTTTGGTTCCTGGGTTCTTGCAGGAGGCAAGAATGGATCAAGAAGGTGCAAGAAAAAGGAACGGGGAAGCTAGATTCCCACAGACGGCGCCACTAATCTTACCGAGCAGATCAGATGGCCAGCAACAATGAAGGCTTGAAGTTCGGGATGATGAATATGAAAAAAAAAGGGTTGTACCTGCAAGGCACTCCGATGCCAAAGTAAGTATGTATTCCACAAGGTACAACAAAGTAATAGGGTTTTTGGGTAAGAAAAAGATTACCTTGCCCTCTGTATGTAGAGGGCTATTTATATGGTGTTTATGAGCGGATTGGACTCCTCCTTCTAGGGCGGATATTTAGGAGACGCATGGACTGGTTGTTTGCCGAGCACGAGGGGTCCTCGTGGTCGAGTGCTTGGCAAGTTTTCCCGGTCTGGTCGGGCGGAAACTGCCATATGTGTGATCCGACGCGTATTGTGCCGAAGGCAGGAATGGCCCAATTGACTGGATTGGGCCGGTCCAAAACAACATTTTTCATATCATTCAAAAAATACTACACCACAAATAATACACCCGGGCGTCAGAACGGGTCTCTGACTAGTACATTTTTATCATTCAATCTCATTTATTTTTACATCTCTTTATGTCTTTCAACTTTGCCTATCTCTCACTTTCTCAGAGTTGTCTCAAGTTTTTGGAGACTATGTGTAGGTTAATCACATTTTAAAAAGGGGAAAATAAACAAAGCTCATATTTAATCATGGTATAACCTCCCAAATATTTTATGAGGCCCCATTTAACTATAATTTTACCCTAAAAATTTTGAGGCTCTGTGCAGTAGCTCGCACACCCTCAAAGACGGCCCTGCTTTTTCCTATATACCTTAGTATTTAAAGTTTTACCACCAAGTAAATGTTTTGGCCAAAAGCAAATGTATTTTCAGCAAAAACAATCGATCAACATTTATGGAAAACAAGTTCGAAGAGCAACAATATGTTCATTGAGTCGATGAAACATAATTGATAAATTACACATGGCATAAACATTAGTGTTTGTTATGAGCCAGCCATATCTACCTCGATCTGGCCATACTTCCACAAATTCGACCACCATAAGCCAAAAAAATCCCAATCCAGATAAGATATTCACTAAACTTCTAGAATATTCTCCTGACCACTTGACAATCACAGACCAAAAAGCCAGAGATTTGTGCCTTAAACGCATCCAACGGTCCTTTGTATTTCACGTTGAAACGATAACGAATCAGTTACTTTTTTCCATATATATACAGGATGATGCTATTTCAGGTAATGGGTTTCAAACACAATTTGAATACCCTCTCAACTTGAGCGTCGGAGTGCTAACCTTGCAGGTACACCACCGCTCCATCGCATCAAAAGCTCTCTTCCGTTGCAACTTTTGAAACTCTACACCGCGTGTGAAGTCGCTCTAGCGGTTATAGTGTAGCACCATTATCCACCATTCAACCGAGCATAACAACTCCTACTTGTCTCAATATTAACGCTCTTCAGCAACCACGCTTAATCCTCTCTCCGCCGCGAGTGAGAAAAATCCAAACGATGTCGCTTTGGAGTCCATCTATAATTCCTATGGAACGACCTGAGATCTCATGTGGTTTTAGCATTCTTGAGGCAGACCTTAGATCTCAAGGCGTGAACGAGTTGATCAGCGACATTTACAACCTTCTTTCGCAAGAAAACTCTAAAACAGTGGAAGAAATGTTCCTTTATCTAGAAGAAAGTCTCCAACACATTCAGCCCCAACGAATATGGTGCAAGAAGTAGACCCAAGAAGAAATCGTTCTAAATGGCCAGAGCCGTCTATAACGAAAGAAAAAAGGAAAGTTAGGAAATCAAAAGAACGCTCTAAAGGAAGGAAACGTAATTCTCCTCGTCGAAGTCTGGGTGGAGACTGACGTAGTTATGCTTATTTCCCAGATCATAATGACCATCAACTGAACCGGACATAACCTAAGCATCCTTTGTGTGATTGGATATTGCCAAACAAAATCCCCAAATCCATGCAAAAGCCTCCAAAGTTGGAGGAATGCAATGGGAAAGGAGATCCCTACGAACATGTGTAACTTGTCAACGACCGACTCAACTATTACGACATCGACGATGCTGTTAGCTGAAGATTTCGTTTGGACAGAATATCCTTTGGAGAGTTGAGATTTGAAGGAAGATGGTTACTGATGACCATTTTTTGGGATCAAAGATGGCTACTGATGGCCATGTTTCGAGAATGATAGTTTAAGTTGGAACGAAGATAGTTAGCATTGGAGCTAAGTCGAAGAGAATTATCTTTGGGACTTAAACGTTTTCACGAAATACGTAGGGTAATGAAGCTTGACGTGTTTTCGTGGCGTTCTTGGTTTCTGATCACGTTGCCACGCGTCGAAAGAGGATTCAGGCGGGAAGGTTTGAATTTCGAAGTAGTCTGTGTAACTGCACAAGGACAGATGGCATCCCAGGGATTCTTGTGGGTAACGTGGCATCAGATTAGTATAGGACCGTTAGGGTCAAAATTAGTATAAATAAGGGTCTTAATGTTAGGATTCGGTGTGTTCATTTTGTACAAATCACTCACAAGTCACTCAAGTATCAAGTGTTTATAGAACGCGTTCGCTGAGAAATGTACGTATGACACCAACACCAGTTTAATATCTTTGTACTTCATTTTTATGCAAAGTACCTTTTCATTATTACTGCTTTCATTTACTTCCTGTTATTTATATTCTTGCACTTCTTTTATTCTGTTTTATTTCATTTCGAAGTACTTTACATTCTTGCACGTTACATTCTTGCACTTTACATTTCTGCAATTTACATATCTTTATTTATGTTTCTTTGTCGAAAGTCATACTTACATACATAGCAAGTGTTGTCTTTTAACACATATTCACACGATCATATCACAAAGAAGTTTTTCTCGAAGCCAAAACAAACAAGCATGAATCAGATCATGTCGAAAGACAATTGTTTGACTATGTCCTAGGATCAATCTAGTCGATCCTGCGAGTAACCAAATATATTTATTATAGTTTGGAGGACTAGCGGTTGTTTACCGGAAATCACCGTAAACAAATTGGCACGCCCAGTGGGACAGTGTCAAACAGATTGTTATTAATTAAGTGTTTTGTTTTGTCTAGAAAATATCAAGACCTTGTATGAACCTTAGGAACGGTAAATTAACCAACAGTGCACAACCGATTCCCAAACGAAGGTACAACAAGAAAATGGCCAATACGGCTAGTGGAGGGGGAGATCAAAATCCCCCACAGGGGTCAGGAACAGGAGCGGCAAATTCTATGCATGTTTAGACTTCTACTCAAGGAGCGCAAGAGATACCGGGTTCGACAGGATCTGGGCCTACAAGTAGTTCCCAGGCTATACCCGAAAATACTACCGGGACAACAGGAACTATTCCAGTTTCGAGTTCGAATACCGTGCCTCCACTCACAAGCGCAAGCGAGATACCTCCTTTCTCGACAAATGCTGCAAGTAACTTATTTACCCCGGGACCATCATCCACTTTCGAAGGATGGAGACCAAACAATCCGTATGGAATGCCATAATCATACATGGTAGGACTACGAGGAGCAGGGCCTACATACACTACAACTAACCCAACGGCGGCTTCGCCGAATGTCAGTTCGATAGGTCGAAGCGCACAAAATACTAGTTTCTCTGCCCAAATACCCCCTTTTACCACAAATAGTCAAGCAACATTTCGACAGGAAATGGATGCAAGCAACCATGATATGTTAGGAATCCTTTCTAAAGAATTAGGGTCTATCTTGAATCCATTAGCAACAAATATTGCCAGGACTAACCAGGAGAATATGGAAACTTTCCAAAAAATATCATCTCAAAATAATCGAATGGCAGATTTCATAGGAATACCACAACCTAAGCGAAGAAGTAACCAAACCACATATCGAGAGGGTGAAGCCATCATGGAGCGTGTTCAAAATGTAGTCACTCCGCCTAGGCCAACCCCCGCTGACGTAGTTCCTCCATCCGGGACAGCAGCAATCGAAAGAAACCGAGTAATAGATTTAGAGGGTTCGAGTCAAAGGACTATTCCTGTCCGTCAGGAGATTGCGGAGGAAAGACCCAGGTTAAGGGTAGTAGGTAGGAACGAACACCCAGACGAAGTAGTTCAAAGGGTTAGAACAGAGAATCTGGCCACTGAGAATAACTTAACGGCCATGATAGAGAGAATTATGGCCAATAATGGCCTCAACACTGGACTTCGACGTCCAAATTATACGTCCCCCATAGCAGAATATGTTATGCAAACAGAATTACCAAGAGGTACCAAGGTACCCAAATTTACGAAGTTTTCAGGGGACACTAATGAATCAACAGTGGAACACATAGCCAGATATTTGACAGAAGCGGGAGATTTAGCAGGGAACGAAGATTTAAGAATTAGTTACTTCCCTAGTTCACTAACAAAAAATGCTTTTGTTTGGTTCACCACCTTACCCCCAAATTCGATAGATGCATGGGCACACTTGGAGAGATTATTCCATGAACAATTCTACATGGGTCAAACCAAAATAAGTCTGAAAGAATTGGCTAGCATCAAGAGGAAGTTTGCAGAACCTATAGATGATTATCTAAACAGATTTCGTCTGTTGAAATCAAGATGCTTCACGGTTGTCCCAGAACATGAATTAGTCGAAATGGCTGCAGGTGGTTTAGATTATTCAATTAGAAAGAAACTGGATACTCAATACCTAAGGGACATGGCCCAGTTGGCAGATAGGGTTCGACAAGTCGAACGACTAAAAGCAGAGAAGGCTAGAGCAAATAAAAGTTACAAAAAAGAAAGAGTAGCATACGTCGAGGCTGATGACGCCGACAACGAATCTTTCAAAGACTCATACAACATGGAGGAGGTCGAAATAGATCTAGCTGAATTAAAATAAGCGCCACCTTATGCTTTTAAATTGCTCACCCATGCAAATGGGAAAAATCCAGTAGAGAATGATAAAAGCGGAAGATTTCCTAAGAAAACTCATACCTTTGATGTCACTAAATGTGACGAAATATTTGATTTATTAGTAAAGGATGGCCAGATGATAGTGCCTCCTAATTCCAAAATTCCTCCGTTAGAACAACGGAAGAAAAGAGGCTTCTGCAAATATCATGGGTTTTTAGGCCACAAAACCTCACAATGTTTTCTTTTCAGGGATCTAATTCAGAATGCTATCAAGGACAGACGTCTGAAATTTGCTGACAAAACCAAGAGTCAGATGAGGATTGACACAGATCCTTTGAATGTTGCTGCTGCTAACCTGTGTGAACCCCTTGACGTCAACATGGTGGAAGTGTCTGAAGTTGATGTTGCTGAATCAAAGACAATTCCAACTGGAAAGCTGGCTACTGAAGGCCTGAATGACAGCAAAGTCTTCAATACTGATGTTGAAGGATCTTTCGATGCAGAGATGACTAAGGATCTGAAAGAAGAAACCAGTGAGGCCACTGAAGACCTCAGGGCGAAACTTCAACAGATTCAGATTTCTGAAGCCCCTCTAGCAGTTGTTAACATGGTCAATGTGAGACGACCTTTGTCTGAAATAGAAGAGCTAGAGAAATGGTTGATAAGGCAAAAAGGAAACATTGAAATCCCTCCGAGAGGGGAAAGTTTGAAAGACTATCTCTGGAATTGCCATGAGAAAAATGGTGGAAAGCAGCAGATGTGCCCAAGGTGTTCAATTATGCTGAATCGAAGGGTTCAGGCTAATTTCGAAAGGGCCCTACGAGAAAGAATGGAACAAACCTGGAGAGGAGGAAACTTATTTCTAAAAGTGTACCCAAGGATGGAAGAAAGCTTGGTGGGTTTCTTGGTCAAATGTCACAAAGAAAACACTGAGGTGGCATTATGTCCCAGATGTGGAGCAGTCTATGACGATCTGTTGGCACGATCATTCGAAAGGGTATATTTTTATATGGGTCGAGAAACTCAGGGGGCTTCGTCCCAACCTGTATGGGTTCGATGTATGGACTCCAACGAAGAGGCCTGACAGTCCCCACCCTAGAGCTCGAAGGGTCATATTCAAAGTTCCTGCAGACATACCCAGGGACAGATGGATGCAGGCTGGTGCTAGAACCAACAAATGGCGAAGTTGGGACCAATGGGGAAGAACTGCAATGGCATATAGGAAGCAATTCCAAGCCTCAAATCGAGAGATGTACAGGTTGGAGAATTACAAAGGCAAAAATCCTATGTCTAGATCCCAATGGAGGAGGCACCAGAGGATGAAGAAGGCTCAAAGAGAATACAAACCAAGGGAGATTGGAGAATCTAGTAGCAACCAAGTCCCAACCCAGGGGGAAAGGACAAGCAAACCTCCAGTGGAACGCAAGCTGTTCGATTTTGAAAATGAGAAAGAAGAAGAAAAGATGCATTCCAGTCCCTGGAAAGAAGACGATAGAATGACAAATGATTTCGACTCAGATGGAGTATCATCTATAAACCTCAATTGCAATGTTGTGTCGGTACTTCCTCATGAGTTTAATCAAGAAACATAAGTTGAAGACTGTGAAGAAGCTGATGTGGAAGAGATGGCAAGACACAGACCTGTGTGTTATTACGTGCTAAACAACGGGGCAGTTGAAGAGCAGAATGCTTTCTTCGAGAGGCCTGACGAAGGTATGAGAAATCATCTAAAACCTCTCTACATAAGGGCTAAGATTGAAAATGTTGGTATTAACAAAGTCCTAGTAGATGGAGGGGCAGCAGTGAATCTAATGCCCCAATACATGTTGAAGAGAATTGGTATGTTCAATACTGATATAAGACCACATAATATGGTTTTGTCTAACTACAAAGGCAAAATAGGGAAAACTCTAGGAGTTGTCCAAGTGAATTTAACTGTAGGTTCGGTCACGAGGCCAACAATGTTCATGGTGATACCAGCGAAGGCAAATTACAATCTTTTGCTAGGAAGGGAGTGGATCCATGGAGTTGCTGCAGTGCCTTCGACAATGCATCAAAGATTAACCATTTGGAGGGAAGATGGGATAGTGGAGAACATCGAAGGGGATCAGAGTTACTACATGGCTGAAGTTAATCAAGTCAATAAAACTAGCTTCGATAGGAACTTGGCAAACATAGGGCCTTGCCATGCTGCGGAAGATATTTACACCCCAAATAAGAACGCTTTATACTATTTATCTTTACACCCAAATGGATTCCAATGGAATAGAGAGATAATGGACGGTCCTGAAGATACCGCACCAATAGAACATTATCCAACAATACGGCCAACAGGCTGGGACAACGATCCTGATGATGTCTGAATCATCCTTCTTCGAAAAGATTTCGGCTTACATAGCCGAGAACAAAAGAAAGACGGCTCTCGAAGCCGAATTATCAAATGTGATTGTTGATTCAGTTCCAAGAAAGGAAGAGACAGCAGATTTTGGGATGCATGGGATCCCTCGAATTCTTGAAGACCTAGTCCAAGCCGAAAGGACCTCAGGAGAAGAATTGAGTCAAAGGCTAGATGCAATCTATGATGAAGAACCCTTGGGATTCGAGAAAGACCCAATGGCGTCAAACATAAAAATGTTAGCCCAAGATCCACTCGAGGAGGTAAATCTTGGAGACGGAGACCAGAAGAGGGTAACATACATCAGTGCAAAACTAGATTCGACTTTGAAGTCAAAGGTTATTTCGTTACTCAAAGAAAACAAAGATTGTTTTGCTTGGGACTACAACGAGATGCCTGGTTTAGGGAGAGACCTGGTCGAACTAAAATTACCAATAAAAGAAGGGAAGAAGCCCATAAAGCAGACTCCTAGGAGGTTCGCACCAGAGATTCATTCGAAGATCAAAGCAGAGGTCGAGAGACTTCTACGGTGCAAGTTCATTAGAACTACCAGGTATGTCGAATGGATTGCTAATATTGTACCGGTTATTAAAAAGAACGGTTCATTAAGAGTATGCATAGATTTTCGTGATCTGAATGCAGCAATGCCTAAGTATGTTGGATGGATATTTTGGATATAACCAGATCTTCATTGCAGAAGAAGATGTGTCCAAAACAACTTTTCGCTGCCCAGGAGCCATAGGCACCTATGAGTGGATTGTTATGCCTTTTGGCTTAAAAAATGCTGGGGCAACTTATCAAAGAGCAATGAATTCTATATTCCATGACTTTATAGAAACTTTCATGCAAGTATATATAGATGACATTGTGGTGAAATCTGTTTCAGATTACAGTCATCTTGAACATCTGAGCCAATCATTCGAAAGAATGAGAAAACATGGCTTAAAGATGAACCCCCTTAAATGTGCTTTCTTTGTGCAGGCTGGAGATTTCCTGGGCTTCGTAGTCCATAAAAAGGGAATAGAGATCAATCAAAATAAAACAAAGGCTATTATGGAAACCAAACCTCCATCCACGAAGAAAGAATTACAGTCCTTACTAGGAAAGATAAACTTCTTGAGAAGATTTATCTCTAATTTGAGTGGACGAACGCAAGCTTTTTCCCCCTTACTTCGACTAAAGCAAGGAAAGTTTGAATGGCGTGCTGAACATCAAGAAGCTTTTGAGAAAATCAAGCAATACTTGATGCATCCACCAATATTATCTCCCCCGGATGGGAAGAAGCACATGCGCCTGTATATATCAGCTTCAGATAACACCATAGGCAGCATGTTAGCACAAGAAGATGACAATGGCATCGAAAGAGCCATCTATTACTTAAGTAGAGTACTCAATGATGCAAAGACTAGGTATAGCGCAATAGAAAAACTCTGCCTTTGTTTATATTTTTCTTGTATTAAAATCAAGTATTATATAAAGCCAGTTGATATTTATGTTTCGTCTCATTGTGATGTTATTAAACATATGCTATCAAAACCAATACTGCATAGTCGAATTGGCAAATGGGCTTTAGCCCTTACTGAGTACTCTTTGATATTTCAACCTCTTAAGGCAATGAAAGGTCAGATCGTATCAGATTTCATTGTTGATCACGCAGTGGTTGAAAGCCCTCAACAATATGTGGACATGAAACCTTGGAAATTATACTTCGATGGTTCGACTCATAAGGAAGGAACCGGCGTTGGAATACTGATAATTTCACCTGATGGAATTCCAACAAAGCTCAAGTATAAAATCGAAGGTCCCCTGTGCTCCAACAACGAAGCTGAATATGAAGCACTAATTGCAGGACTTGAAGCTTTGTTAGAATTGGGGGCAACCAGAGTCGAAATTAAAGGAGACTCTGAACTAGTGATCAAACAACTGACAAAGGAATACCAATGTATCAAAGAAAATTTGATCATGTATTTTGTCATAGCAAATAGGCTGCTCAAAAAATTCGAATATGTGGAATTAAATCACGTTTCAAGATTGAATAATCAAGAAGCAAATGATTTGGCCCAGTTAGCTTCAGGATACAGGGTATCAAAGAAAAAACTAGAGGAACTGATCGAAGTGAGAGGTAGAGCAATGGCTACCAAACTTTCCCCAAGTGATCTGGAGAACTCACAATTAGGTTTCGCTAACAAAGAGGAGTTCGAAGTGTTAAATATAGACTCCTTGGCAGACACAGATTGGAGGAGCCCAATCGTGAACTATTTAAAGGATCCTTCGACGGACACAGATAGAAAGGTAAAGTATCGAGCCTTATCGTACTTTTTGATGGGAAACGAATTGTTCAAGAAAACTCCTGAAGGAGTCTTGCTGAAATGTTTGGGTGAAGCGGAAGCTTACTTGGCTCTCTCGAACGTACATAGTGGGGCATGTGGTGCACACCAAGCGGGGCACAAAATGAAATGGCTTTTGTTTCGATACGGAATGTACTGGCCCTCCATGTTAAAAGATTGCATAGAATTTGCAAAAGTATGTCAAGAATGTCAAGAACATGCGGGTATTCAGCATGCCCCAGCAAATGAATTAAGTTCAATAATAAAACCATGGCCTTTCAGAGGTTGGGCACTAGACTTAATTGGGGAAATTCACCCCAAGTCTTCTAAAGGTCAGAGATATATACTAGTGGGAATAGACTACTTCACAAAATGGGTCGAAGCGATACCACTTGCAAATGTGGATCAGGAGGCTGTGATTGAGTTTATTCAAAGACACATTATATACAGATTCGGAATCCCAGAGAGTATAACCACAGATCAAGGTTCAGTGTTTACTGGACGAAAGATGCAAGACTTCGCTAAAGAAATAGGGTTCAAGTTGTTTACTTCTACACCGTACTACGCTCAGGCAAATGGACAAGTTGAAGCAGCTAATAAGATAATAATTGGGCTCATAAAGAAGCATGTAGGGAAGAAGCCTAAAAATTGGCATAAGACTCTAGACCAAGCACTTTGGGCTTGTCGAACATCTCCAAAAGAAGCTACGAACACTACGCCTTTCCAATTGACGTTTGGACACGATGCAGTACTCCCAGTTGAGATATATTTGCAATCAGTCCGGATCCAAAGACAGACAAAAATCCCTCCAAATACGTATTGGGAGTTGATGATGAACGAACTAGTAGACTTGGACGAAGACAGACTTCGAGCGTTGGAAATGATAAAGAGGCAAAAAGAAAGGGTGTCCAGAGTGTACAATAAAAAGGTGAAAGGTAAAACGTTTATCAATAATGATTTAGTTTGGAAAGTTATTTTACCTATAGATCGAAAGAATCAGGCACTTGGTAAATGGTCCCCACATCGGGAAGGACCCTTTCGAATCTTAAAATTATTCTCAAATAACGCCTATGAGATAGAAGAGTTGGCAGAAGATCGCAGGATCTTAAGAGTGAATGGGAAGTATCTGAAAAGATACAAACCAAGTATGCACGAAGTAAAGATTGCAAAAACGTAGAAATTCAGAGTATACTACGTAGGCCAAAATGTGCGAACAAACACCAAAATGGCCTTGTATTTCAAGCAAGCGCGTGTGGTAAACACAGTAAGAAGACAAAGAAACGTTAAAAGATATTCCATTAGTGCCAAAGAATACATCCATTACAAAGGAGATAGTTCCTAAGAACATTGAGGGTTACAAAAAGTTAAAAGCATGATAGGGATAAACAAAAGAAGCATTCAAAATAAAACTAAGACCTATAATGCCTCTATCAAAAGCCTAAAACAACCAACCCCCTAGTTGATCCTTTGATCCAAACCCTCCAAGGATAGCAGAGGCAAGCTTTCTACCTCGAACATGTCCAGAGATCCAGACCTACGCATCCTTCTCACTATTCCTTTTTTGAGGAACAGGTAGGACAAGAATCTTCCATAAGGAAGACATGCTACCATGCCTTGACGTGCAGCAGCCATGGAAACAGCTTCGACAAGCCCTTTGAAGATCAGCAGTGGAAAGTTGATTTTCTTTCCTCGAAGGGCACAGAGTAGGAATTCCAGATCCTCCATCATGATGCTATCTAGGTCATGGCTTCGTGGGCAGAAGTTGCCCACTAAAAGCTGATGCCAAATCCTAATGACTTTGGCGCTGAAAGGATCATTTTCCATGAGGGCCCTTAGCATATGGTAGGTAGTCATGTTGATGGTATTGTCATCAAATGATTCTCCAGAGTTGTTGCATCTCAGCAAGTCAGAGATGGTGGAGGGAGTAATGGTGATATGGGCTCTTCGAACCTCAGAGACGATGGCGGTTCTGCCTTCTGGATCTATACGCAGAGACGCAAACATCCAAAAGTCTGCTAACATGTTGGGATAAACAGAACCCTCCAAGATTTTGTGATAGAACTGGAGTTCTTGGTTAGCAAAGAGGGCACTGATGTTGATATGGTTTTCATCAAACTCTTTCTTGATACCAGCTCTGATGGTATTGTAGGTTAAGGGTTGCGCCATTTGAGAAAGAAAAAAAGATTTTGTTAAACTCTGTGTTTGAGAGGATGCAAGAGGAAGAGAGCAAAATGTTGATAAGAGTTTAGCGAAAAGATGGAAAAGAAGTGGAAGGCTAATGCTTTATATAGAGTAAGTTGGCAATGAAACGACGGTTCACGTTTAAGTGTTTGATTGGACTGCGTTTGGTATTCCAAAGAGAAGTTATGGCCTCCGTCGTTTCCCGCCTTGGGAGTTAAAGTATAATCATAATGAAAACTGATACACGCACGTCTCAAATAGATGTTTTGAAAAAGGTGATGTCATCATTTAATGATGGTTATGGCTAAGGGAAGTGGAAACGTCAAGTCTAGGCTCAAGGGGCTGCGAAGGGTAATCATGTCACGTGGTTACATTTATTAAAATCACTGTGACAAATAAAAATATATTTTGGCAAATTTTAAGAATTGCTAAAATACTACTCATGACAACTGCAAAACGAGATATATGGGAAGATTGAAAGGTAAAGTTGCACATATATATATTCTTAGAGAAATCTGATTACAAAACAAATTAAGTACACAGCACGAAAGGCAGTACAAAGTTCAAAGCAACTAGTTAAAGTCCCTAGGAAGATTATCTTTTATCTTCGAATACTGAGCTTCCCATGAAGACATACGACGTTCAAGCAATGCCCGTTGTTTCTTCAGTTCTTCGATTTCTGGCACTAGCTTCTGTGCAGCCTCGAAGTGTTGGATCCCTAACTGCGCCACTTCAGTCAGTTTTTGCTGATTGGTTTGTTGGATTGTCACTTGACGAGACTCAGCACTCTTTATCTTCTCTTCGAGCTGTGCAATTTCCTGTCTCCAGGATTTGATGTTCGCTTCACACTCGTCATATTCTTTCTGGTTCTTCGAGCGTTCAAGCTGATGGGCGTCAGCCTTTTTTCTCGCGTCAGTAGCAGCTTTCCATGAAGAACCATGAGAAGCCACCTTTGTCGTGAGTTGTTCGTCAACATTTCATTTTCGAAGAATGTTGGACTGAAGTTAATCAATTAGAGAACCAAGTAAAACAATCACCCCTGAGACTTCCTCTGAGACCAGAAGTAAATCCACCTTCTTCAAAAGTTGGTTCAAGCTATGACATCTGGTAGGGTCCTCACTTAGAACCTCAACAAGGTTGGTTTCGAAGAACTTTTCCCTTATTTGACGAAGAAGACTAGGAATATCATCCTTGTCATCAGACTCTGCCTGAACAGTTGGAGAAGTTTCGGGCCCAAGGGGCAAAATGTTATCAGCATTCATCATGGCTCTGAGGAAGCTAAGGGGATCACTTTGCTTGAGTTGCTCCAATTCTGACGGGGTAGGCATTGCTGGGGCAGGTGTCGAAGTAGTACCAGGAGTAACTACAGTCCCGAAGGTCGAAGTCGTAGCCAATTTAGAAGTTTCCTCCGCAGCATCTTGTTCAGATGCAGTATCTTCGCTGCCAGTTGGTTGTCCAGCTGCATTATCACTATCTGAACATTGACGATCTTCGCCCATATTTTCATTTTTGTGAGTGGGAGGAGAATCATCATTTGAATGGCTTTCTTCAGCCGCTGCAGTAGGAATGATGGTTGCAAGAGGCTGAGTATCTTCGACAATTGGTGAAAGCACGAGAGGTTTGTGTCGAGAGACATTTGTATTGAGCATTTAGAAGTGATTAAAATAAGGAGAATGCAAGAAATTCACCTGTCATTCGAAAGAATATACGCTTACCTTGAAGATTTTCAAGATCAATAGTGAGACTAGAAGTCTTGAGATCAGAAGTAGCGGTACCCACATCATCCTGCATTTATAAGGTAAAATGTTGAACTTAATTGTTAGAGTTAAAATTCATGAAGATGATTGTGTTATGAATTCCAAATACCTTGGTTGGAATGTTGTCTGGGCTTGAATTGTGGCTTTCCACAATGCAGGCAGTACTAGCAGCTTTTAAAGGTGATTCTTCAGAAGATACTTTGTCACTCGATGAAGTAAGCTTCGAAGTCCCGGATCCCTTTCCTTTGCGTGAAGGGGTGGCAGCCTTCTGTCTTTTCTTCTGTGCTTGTCTAGTATGAGGAGGGGATTTATCTTCGTCATCAGAAGGAACTGTCTGAGGAGCTTTTCGCTTTGAAGATGTTGGAGGTTTCGAGTTCTGAAAGTACAGATTAAACAGAGTGAGTAATATTCATAAAATTTCACAAGTTGGAATATAAAGTGTGTATGTACCGTGGGTTTATTGCCAGTAGTGACAGAATCACTCCCACTTGTCTTATTGCTCCTCGAAGCTCCAAAACCCTTCTGTACAGGGGCTTCTTTGAAATTTTTCTTTCGAGCAACAACTGCGAACAAGATAAGAATCAGTATTTCAGTGGATAAAGAAAAGTTAGTCGAAGGATTGTTTAAACCCCAACCTTCAGGTATTGGAGTCAAAACACGAACGTGCTCAAGACCTATATGAAGGTGTCCTTTGAAAGTATCCACGGTATGCTTAGTTGGGACCACTCGTTTAGCGCATTTTTTAGTTCCTTCTTGGAGGATTTTAAAGGCATTCCCACACATAAACCAGTCTGGGAAGGGAGGACTTAAAGCCACACCAAAATCAGCACTAGGTAGTGGAGGGAATTTAGGAGGATTAAGTTTAAAAGCCACTTTGTAACGCAGTTCAGGTCTAACAGACGTGGGCAATTTCAACTTATCCAATTTTGCAGAAAACTTTTCACGTAAAATAACTGCAGCTTCACGAACGGTCCGACTAAGATCATCAGGCCTGTAAATAGTTTCAAAGAATTTTTAAAAGGCTTGAATTTCTTTAATATGAGTTGAAGTACCTTTGTGGAAGTTTTCCTGCACATCAGCAAAAGCTTCAGTTAGTTCTCGAGTAAGACTCTCAACATCGAAGATTTGCGTGGTGTAGTAGTCTGTCCACACTGATGAAAATCTGGAGTAGAATAAAAGATAGGTTCGAAAGAAACAGGAGAGAGATTGGTAAGGCCAATGTATCTGGCCATTTTTTATTCGTATTCATCTTCAGCTAGATACGAAGTATGTAGACACATGTGACTCCGTTTGTCGTACATACATTTTGGTTTCAGCTGAACCAATCCAAATTGTCTTGATACTAAATTTGGTTGGTAGCAAAGGAGACAAAAGTGGCTCTTAGGAGGTCGAAGTCGATGATATAACAGCTTTGGGGTGAGGAAGGCTTCCCAGATAGCCATGGATTCGGCTTGTTGATCGGGAGACACTGCTGGAAATTGTCGAGTAAACCATTCAGGACTCACTTTTCGTTGTACAAATGGAGCCATCGAGGGGTTAAATTGGTAACGTTTGGCAAACATCATTATATATGCTAAGAAATGTTCAGGAAGCTTCCCCGTTTCTTCCTTTGGAGTCAAGAGGGCCAATCTAGTTCCTTCTACTGTTCGATTTTTGATGGTTGGATCCTCTTCATCTACAGCGCCTCGAAATGGGAGATAAGTTTCGAAAGTAGCGTTGAGCCATAATTGCAACAACCAGAAGGGACCAGCAAAAAGCAGGGATCCTGTTTTATAGCTCTTAACAAGGTCTGTTGCTTCACTGAGGTTCTCGTAGAGAAATCCTAGAATTAACTGGCTTAGGTTTAATTTTTTCCCAGCATGTAGCTGATTAGCCATGCAAAGGTACCTCTTTGCTACTTGTATGGATCTAGAGCAAAAAACGCACCTCGAAAGCCATAGTGCTAGAAAGGCAATATGTTCTTCATCTGAGACTTTTGCGTTTTCTGTGTCATGATATTGTTGAATGAAAGCATTATAAGTGACCGTTGCTTCATTGAAATTGATGGTGTCAGTATCCATGAAATGGGGATCGAAGGTTTCTCCCGTTGGTCGAAGCCCTGTGATAGCAGCTACATCGAAAAGGGTAGGGGTGACCATTCCACATGGAAGATGGAAAGTATTGTGAGAAGCATCCCAGAAATAAACTGACGCTACCAACATGGTTTGGTTGTATTCTAAACCCGTTTTGGATAACTGGATTAGGTCATAAATCCCAAGTTGTTGCTAGAAGGAAGCCTTTTGTTTTTCTACCTTTGCTAACCAAGCGTAGTACAAGTCAGGATCTTTTGCTAAAGGGATTGACCTAAAGACTTTCACAAAATTGGTTAAATAGTTTAACCTAATTTTCTCTAAGGTCAAAGAGGTTTCAGTCGAGGTTTCTTCGGCCTGGTCAGGATTGGTTAAGATGGGATGACCATCTTCATCTATTCTATTCTTGCTAATCAAAGGCCTAGTTTTATAATAAGCATGAAAGAATTTACTCAAAGAAGGGTTATTTCCTCCTGGTAAAGGACCCATAAAGGCATGAGTATTTCCAGAAAGTTCAAAGGGAATGATTACCTGAGAAGCATAGATGGCGCGCGCCTCTTCAGTATTTGGGTCTGGAATGTATGCTTGATTCCCTATCTGCATGGGATTCTGAAGCTTTTGAACCGGTTGAAGGAAATTTGAAGAAGATGCCATGAGTAAGTTCTGATTTGAGAAAATGGGTTGGATGTAACCGAAGATGATTTTTCTTTTCTATGGAGATAGTAGGAAAATAGGAGTGAAAAGTTATGTGAGGGAAGAAGTTCAAGTATTTAAAGGTTTAACAGAAACCCTTTCAAATCTTTTGGGTAAAAACCAAAAGACACGCGGCAGGCATTGATTTAATCCAACGGCGGTCGAATAGTTATTAGCTTTACTTCTAGTATGTAGGAGTAATGATCATTAAGCAAGGCCAGAACGTGGGAATGAAAGTTCTGAAAAGACATCTTTGGAAATGACAAGACGTTTTGGAAACAAAGTCATAAGTGATTATGACGTCAGTCAAATATCTTGGAAATCTAAGAAGTAAGTGAAACGAAATCTCGTCACAGCAAGAAACGCCTATTTCTCTTGTTTTCGAAACAGGCATTTATTAGGGGCAATTTGTTAGCTGAAGATTTCGTTTGGATAGAATATCCTTTGGAGAGTTGAGATTTGAAGGAAGATGGTTACTGATGACCATTTTTTGGGATCAAAGATGGCTACTGATGGCCATGTTTTGAGAAAGATAGTTTAAGTTGGAACGAAGATAGTTAGCATTGGAGCTAAGTCGAAGAAAATTATCTTTGGGACTTAAACGTTTTCGCGAAATACGTAGGGTACTGAAGCTTGACGTGTTTTCGTGGCGTTCTTGGTTTCTGATCACGTTGCCACGCGTCGAAAGAGAATTCAGGCGGGAAGGTTTGAATTTCGAAGTAGTCTGTGTAACTGCACGAGGACAGATGGCATCCCAGGGATTCTTGTGGGTAACGTGGCATCAGATTAGTATAGGACCGTTAGGGTCGAAATTAGTATAAATAAGGGTCTTAATGTTAGGATTCGGTGTGTTCATTTTGTACAAATCACTCACAAGTCACTCAAGTATCAAGTGTTTAGAGAACGAGTTCGCTGAGAAATGTACGTATGACACCAACACCAGTTTAATATCTTTGTACTTCATTTTTATGCAAAGTACCTTTTCATTATTACTGCTTTCGGTTACTTCCTGTTATTTATATTCTTGCACTTCTTTTATTCTGTTTTATTTCATTTCGAAGTACTTTACATTCTTGCATGTTACATTCTTGCACTTTACATTTCTGCAGTTTACATATCTTTATTTATGTTTCTTTGTCGAAAGTCATACTTACATACATAGAAAGTGTTGTCTTTTAACACATATTCACACGATCATATCACAAAGAAGTTTTTCTCGAAGCCAAAACAAACAAGCATGAATCAGATCATGTCGAAAGACAATTGTTTGACTATGTCCTAGGATCAATCTAGTCGATCCTGCTAGTAACCAAAATATATTTATTATAGTTTGGAGGACTAGCGGTTGTTTACCGGAAATCATCGTAAACAGATGCCTCTAAGTGAAAGTTATTGGCATTGATGCTAGTCTGACCGGTCAGGCTATGGTTCAACAGTCTTCTTGATGGCTACATCGAATCATAGACAAATTTCTGCAATTGACTTACTACATATTTTAACGCTCGAAAAAGGTAACTGGTTACTATAGCCACCCTTAACTGCATCATGCAAGAGTCAAAGAAGAGCCTGCGATCATACATCGATCAATTCACTCATGTCGCAACACACACACCTTAATAACTCTATTAATTAAAGATGAGGAATGTTAAAAAATAGGTTAAACCTCAAGGATTCATATGAGTATCCTCTTTTATATATTCAACATTTTCTCTATTTCCAATCAATGTGTGACTTATCCCAAAGAATAGTCAACTCATAGAGAAAATGAGAAAATGTTGAAATTATAACTTTTCTGCAATATGTTATAATTTGTCTCAATTCAGTAATGGCCACAAGAAGGGCTTCTTCCCAGGAATAGTCAACTCATAACCTACATAATGACCAAGTACCAATAGGAAATAAATATTGCTTATATAACTTTTCAGTCTTAGATGGGCAAAAAAAAACCATACAATTGAATTATAATCTTTAATCATATTTATCAAGTATCTAAGTCCATATTCATCACAAATGAAATATATGACCGGTAATTAGGATTCAGATACTTTAACCATCATGTAAGATGCGGCAGCAAGTGAAGATATTCAAAAATATGTGCATCTACTTCTCTGTTGGTCGAAGCAGCAGTATGTAAAAACAACATTTAAATTTGTCAAAGATATACTAACATACACAAATAAAATATATGATCGATAATTAGTTTTCTTTGAACTTCAATAAATAGTTTATTAGAGAAGACAATCATTAGGTTTGAATTTGAACCATAAAATAGCTATATTATTATCTTGACGAAGATTTCACATTTTTAGAAGACTGCAAGAATCCTGATTCATCCATACAAATTGAAGTTGTCATGTTTGAAATTAGAACGAAATTAGTGACACCAACCAACACAGTCTGAAGCACAAAATGGCAATGAAATGAATTATTCATATTGCCAATATTTTTCAGGTTTGGCGCATCAAAGAGCCACATGGACAACTAATCTACATTCACCATCTTTGACACCTGAAACATACCATGAAAATGATAAACCTTTGTACAAAACTAGACATGCCTCTATTCAATTCCTTTACTTATTATGTCCCACAACGTTTTCATTACACTTAATTTTAGTGCTTATATAATTGACACAAACATAAATTAGTAATTAACTATAAGTTTGAGAGATAGTACAATGCTATTGGGGCCAAGATCCATTCAATTTCTTTAAGAAGTTGTATTAATTAATTTTTAACAATAAATTAATATAAAAATTCCATCTTAGCAACATCAACACTTGAGCTAATTTTGCCATTAAATTTCACAGTAAAAAAAATCATGGAATCTTAATCTTTATTCCTTATGGATTTCGATGTTTAATGGGCAAGATTTAGCCAACCCACTAACAACCTTTTTGGTGTGAAACTTTTCTGTACGAATAATGAAAGCCAACAAAAGGATTATGAATCTCAAAAAGAGATTGTACATTTTCAACCTAGAATATCTCACACAAAGCCTTGTTTTGGAACCAAAAGTGGGAGGACCATACACAAATTTTGCTTCTTATCGTTCAAAAATTTGTCCATCTTTAATAGATAATAGTTTGTTGGTGTCAAAAGAGATATATCCTCTGCAGAATTCCTCCTCTGTATTGTAATTTTATTCTTAACTGCACACATATCAGGAAATCTCAATTGATATCTCACTAGATAATTGTACAAGAACATCCAATTGGAGAAGTTCGAATTCGAATTCATGACATTCACTTATTCATTTAAGAGATGAAAATTCTATTATTAGATTACTAAACAAAAAAAAAATATAAAATTTTAGTTACAGTATGTAATAAAGACTCAATCACTTTAACCCAAAACTTCTATAAAATTTCCTGTATAAAATAAGACATCATTCCATTTTCTAAAAGGGTTTAAAGGTACGACAAGAGACCACACAGGGGGAACTGAAGAACTTTGGCATAAACAGTCATCATCAAGCCAAATTTATGATTGCTTTGACAGCAGATTCATATTTTCTGATAACTTCTAAGAAAACAACCCTACTTCTGCTATCATCTTCCCTTTTCATTTCTGGTGTTGAATTCAGTGTTTCACATCTTGTTAGTGGTCCATCACTATTAATTTTCAGGATTCACAAATCTTGTGGACCACTGTACTTAGATATTACTAGATCCATCATAACATTCACTTCACATTGGATATCATTCTAAATCATCTCACAATTACAAATACATATATGTACTTCAAATTTGCTTGTTGTAGGTAATGAGCATCCTTGCGTGCAGCTGCAGATACTAATTCGTCAAGGCGGAGCAGATCACAATGGGTGGCAAAACTCTCTTTTAACCCAGATACTAGTTCAACTTATAAATAGAATGGGATCATAGACATAAAGCAACCACAATTATGTTAGAGCTACATGAATTTAATTTGTGTGGACTAAGAATTTGACTTGCATGAGATGAAGAATAAGCCAGGACCACAAGTATTCTGTCAAAAATAAATAAAAACAGGACCACTGAAGAAAGACAAAGTTTTTGGTACTAGAGTATAACATGATTTGAGTCATACATCCATGTCTAGGGACAAGTTGAAAGGTCCTATTCTCACCCAAACTGCTGATATCTCTGACTCAACTCTAGTATTCTGCTATGTTTTAATAACAACTAACTAACTTAAGGGTAGCAACTTGGATTAGCAAATGACCTGTTGCTATACTTCTGTACAATGTTTCAGTCCAACCATAAAGACATCATTCAGTGTATGTGTAGAGGAATTAAAAAAAAGCCTTTTTCAGAAAATGAATCCTAAAAGTGCTTTTGATCTCTCACCACAAGTAGTATCCACATAACCATAACCACAACCACAACATGCTTGACCACAATTCCTTATTGCATTACAAAGTTTACACGATGGACAAAATAACATCAATACTTTTTGTCTTATGTGAAATCACAATTGTTTTTCCTTCAAGCAATATTACCGACTGAAATTGAACCTTGTTCAAAAACCATTTCAGAATATTGAAGCCACATCTCTATAATTAAATTAGATAATACGGAACCAGATCCTCCGCAGCAAATTTTTGCAACTCTCTCGGCCTCTGTCTCAAGGATGGTTGAACCGAGAGAGCTGCAAGAGTTTTACAGGGATCTGGTTCTATAAAGGCAAGATACAAACATGAAAACTTCAAAATAAACAAAAATTGCTGCTAATTATAATTTCGAATTCAACAAACAAGAAGTAATCAATCTCTTGAAATGAAAAACCACATGTTGCATTGCTAATAAAAAAGAAAGCATACAAAGTTCCATCCAAATCAACCCTGCACATATGAACTCATGTAATTCACTAGAACCTTTGATTCGATTCGATTTGATTACAACTTACAAGGTTGATACGTTAAGAACCTGAAGATTAGGAGCAGAAGCACTAAAAAACACCCTTTGAGGTTGAGAAGATTGCGAAGACGAAAAAGACGAAGAATCCCTATTTCTCTGAGAAGAGCTTCTCCAAAACCCAGTCCCATAAAAAGTCTCCCACATCTCTTTCTCCAATTCCACAACCTCTTTATCTTCTTCCTCCACCCCCAAACTTTCACTTTTCACCCCCACATACACGTCCACATCCTCGTCATCGTCACTACACGTGGGATGCACCCGAGCACCGATATCATCACAACATCCACACGTGCAACGGCTCTTCGGCTTCGGCTTCGACGGCAACATCCCTTCCCCGGACGATGACGACTGGAGACGGCGACGACGACGCTGCCTACTCTTCTTCAACGCTTTATGACAAAGAATCGCCGGAACTTTATAGATCGCCAAGTAAACAATATTCGCCAGCGCACATGGACAGCAGCAACACACGGCGGCCGTTCCGCCGACGGCTTCACCAAGACGCGTCCCCGGTTTCAACGAACTTTTGCTCGTTTGTAGAAGCGGTTGTCTCCGGTTCGAAGATCCCACCGGTAGAAGAACTACCTTGTTTGACATATCTCGCGCAACTGCAGATACTAATCTTCGAACCGGATAAAATAAATATCTGTGATGATTGTAACGCTGTTTATTTATTTAAAGGAAGAAGCGGAAGATAAAGTAGGTCTTTGTGTTTGTGTTTGTGTTTGGGATTGAGTTTGTGATAACTGCTACCTTATCTTCCGTTGGAGCCATAACGGCACCTTGTAACAGAAAATGAGCAGTTAGCGGAAAGTTTGTTACGATAAAATGCAAAGAATGAGTTTTATTAGTTTGTTTTTTTTATAAGCTAAAGTTTCGCAGGTGATCCGAAAATAGGGGCAAAAGAAAAGAAGATAATTTTGTTGTGTTATTGGTCTAATATTAATCAAAGTGGGTATATAATTTAAGGAAGTTGAGAGTTCTATTTTTTTGTGAATGGGTTTATTTAGGGTGATTGGAGAATGAGGGTGGCGGAGTATTAATTAATGGGAATATCAAGAATGAGAAACGGTTGGGATTAAAAAAATGATGAAAAAAAGTGTATTACGCAATTGCAGTTGATAAAAGGCATATAGTTGGATTTGGGAATTTGGAGTTTGTGCTTTCTAGAGAGCACGGGTGTAGAGTCAAAGTGAGTGAGACATGTAGATAATATAGAAAAAAAGAGTTGCCAGAGGACGCGTAATTGAATTGGACTTGTTTTTAATTTGTCTGTTTAATTAAAAATCAAGTGCCTCGGTGGGAATCCTGATCTGCTCCAGTTTTCAAATAGTCCAGTTATCCAGTTTAGTTACCGATCTTTGGACACATGGCAATTAAACTTTCAATGGTTCAGATTAAATATGGTAAAATTCTGTATTTTTTAATAAAATAAATAAAATTCCATTTTCACAATATCTTTCTAATACTTGACCTAACACAACCAACTGCTTCTCCCTTCACTCTCCACTCGTCGTCGTACTATTACAAGTTTACACCTCTCGCCGTCATACTCTTACGGCTGTCCTCCATTGATTATGTTCATTCAACATATATTGCAGACATGGAAAAACCAATAATCTAATGGCAAGGATTTTTAAATCTGAAAAATCAACAATTGCCGTTAAGCTTGTCGTTGCGACGACGGAGCTCTCCACAAAACGCACCTTAGTTTGATTCTATTGTTTTATAAATTAATTATAAATATTAATTTTAAAATTTCAATCTGAACCATTAATTTTTTGACTAACCACGTGTTGTGCATCCGAAAAGGTAACCGGAAAATTGGATATATGCATAACTGGAGCAGATCCAGACTCGGTGGGAATCCGGATCTGCTCCAGTTTTCAAATAGTCCAGTTATCCAGTTTAGTTACCGATCTTTGGACACATGGCAATTAAACTTTCAATGGTTCAGATTAAATATGGTAAAATTCTGTATTTTTTAATAAAATAAATAAAATTCCATTTTCACAATATCTTTCTAATACTTGACCTAACACAACCAACTGCTTCTCCCTTCACTCTCCACTCGTCGTCGTACTATTACAAGTTTACACCTCTCGCCGTCATACTCTTACGGCTGTCCTCCATTGATTATGTTCATTCAACATATATTGCAGACATGGAAAAACCAATAATCTAATGGCAAGGATTTTTAAATCTGAAAAATCAACAATTGCCGTTAAGCTTGTCGTTGCGACGACGGAGCTCTCCACAAAACGCACCTTAGTTTGATTCTATTGTTTTATAAATTAATTATAAATATTAATTTTAAAATTTCAATCTGAACCATTAATTTTTTGACTAACCACGTGTTGTGCATCCGAAAAGGTAACCGGAAAACTGGATATATGCATAACTGGAGCAGATCCAGACTCGGTGGGAATCCGGATCTGCTCCAGTTTTCAAATAGTCCAGTTATCCAGTTTAGTTACCGATCTTTGGACACATGGCAATTAAACTTTCAATGGTTCAGATTAAATATGGTAAAATTCTGTATTTTTTAATAAAATAAATAAAATTCCATTTTCACAATATCTTTCTAATACTTGACCTAACACAACCAACTGCTTCTCCCTTCACTCTCCACTCGTCGTCGTACTATTACAAGTTTACACCTCTCGCCGTCATACTCTTACGGCTGTCCTCCATTGATTATGTTCATTCAACATATATTGCAGACATGGAAAAACCAATAATCTAATGGCAAGGATTTTTAAATCTGAAAAATCAACAATTGCCGTTAAGCTTGTCGTTGCGACGACGGAGCTCTCCACAAAACGCACCTTAGTTTGATTCTATTGTTTTATAAATTAATTATAAATATTAATTTTAAAATTTCAATCTGAACCATTAATTTTTTGACTAACCACGTGTTGTGCATCCGAAAAGGTAACCGGAAAACTGGATATATGCATAACTGGAGCAGATCCAGACTCGGTGGGAATCCGGATCTGCTCCAGTTTTCAAATAGTCCAGTTATCCAGTTTAGTTACCGATCTTTGGACACATGGCAATTAAACTTTCAATGGTTCAGATTAAATATGGTAAAATTCTGTATTTTTTAATAAAATAAATAAAATTCCATTTTCACAATATCTTTCTAATACTTGACCTAACACAACCAACTGCTTCTCCCTTCACTCTCCACTCGTCGTCGTACTATTACAAGTTTACACCTCTCGCCGTCATACTCTTACGGCTGTCCTCCATTGATTATGTTCATTCAACATATATTGCAGACATGGAAAAACCAATAATCTAATGGCAAGGATTTTTAAATCTGAAAAATCAACAATTGCCGTTAAGCTTGTCGTTGCGACGACGGAGCTCTCCACAAAACGCACCTTAGTTTGATTCTATTGTTTTATAAATTAATTATAAATATTAATTTTAAAATTTCAATCTGAACCATTAATTTTTTGACTAACCACGTGTTGTGCATCCGAAAAGGTAACCGGAAAACTGGATATATGCATAACTGGAGCAGATCCAGACTCGGTGGGAATCCGGATCTGCTCCAGTTTTCAAATAGTCCAGTTATCCAGTTTAGTTACCGATCTTTGGACACATGGCAATTAAACTTTCAATGGTTCAGATTAAATATGGTAAAATTCTGTATTTTTTAATAAAATAAATAAAATTCCATTTTCACAATATCTTTCTAATACTTGACCTAACACAACCAACTGCTTCTCCCTTCACTCTCCACTCGTCGTCGTACTATTACAAGTTTACACCTCTCGCCGTCATACTCCTACGGCTGTCCTCCATTGATTATGTTCATTCAACATATATTGCAGACATGGAAAAACCAATAATCTAATGGCAAGGATTTTTAAATCTGAAAAATCAACAATTGCCGTTAAGCTTGTCGTTGCGACGACGGAGCTCTCCACAAAACGCACCTTAGTTTGATTCTATTGTTTTATAAATTAATTATAAATATTAATTTTAAAATTTCAATCTGAACCATTAATTTTTTGACTAACCACGTGTTGTGCATCCGAAAAGGTAACCGGAAAACTGGATATATGCATAACTGGAGCAGATCCAGACTCGGTGGGAATCCGGATCTGCTCCAGTTTTCAAATAGTCCAGTTATCCAGTTTAGTTACCGATCTTTGGACACATGGCAATTAAACTTTCAATGGTTCAGATTAAATATGGTAAAATTCTGTATTTTTTAATAAAATAAATAAAATTCCATTTTCACAATATCTTTCTAATACTTGACCTAACACAACCAACTGCTTCTCCCTTCACTCTCCACTCGTCGTCGTACTATTACAAGTTTACACCTCTCGCCGTCATACTCTTACGGCTGTCCTCCATTGATTATGTTCATTCAACATATATTGCAGACATGGAAAAACCAATAATCTAATGGCAAGGATTTTTAAATCTGAAAAATCAACAATTGCCGTTAAGCTTGTCGTTGCGACGACGGAGCTCTCCACAAAACGCACCTTAGTTTGATTCTATTGTTTTATAAATTAATTATAAATATTAATTTTAAAATTTCAATCTGAACCATTAATTTTTTGACTAACCACGTGTTGTGCATCCGAAAAGGTAACCGGAAAACTGGATATATGCATAACTGGAGCAGATCCAGACTCGGTGGGAATCCGGATCTGCTCCAGTTTTCAAATAGTCCAGTTATCCAGTTTAGTTACCGATCTTTGGACACATGGCAATTAAACTTTCAATGGTTCAGATTAAATATGGTAAAATTCTGTATTTTTTAATAAAATAAATAAAATTCCATTTTCACAATATCTTTCTAATACTTGACCTAACACAACCAACTGCTTCTCCCTTCACTCTCCACTCGTCGTCGTACTATTACAAGTTTACACCTCTCGCCGTCATACTCTTACGGCTGTCCTCCATTGATTATGTTCATTCAACATATATTGCAGACATGAAAAACCAATAATCTAATGGCAAGGATTTTTAAATCTGAAAAATCAACAATTGCCGTTAAGCTTGTCGTTGCGACGACGGAGCTCTCCACAAAACGCACCTTAGTTTGATTCTATTGTTTTATAAATTAATTATAAATATTAATTTTAAAATTTCAATCTGAACCATTAATTTTTTGACTAACCACGTGTTGTGCATCCGAAAAGGTAACCGGAAAACTGGATATATGCATAACTGGAGCAGATCCAGACTCCCTCGGTGGAGGGGGTGACAATGGTTATGCCCTCAGTTAGACAACGGATTTTGTTAAAGGTGCGATATATTAATTTAAAAATTATAAATTTTTCTATTAATATTTATGTCTGTTTTAACGAATATATTAAAATGTGCAAGTTTAAAATTTTATTTTATTTCGTTATAAGATTTGACACCTCTACCTATGTGTATATGACTAGGATTTATTATTAATAATGATAGAATAGTAAAGTTGGTGTAAAGCAATTTCTAGATTATTTATTATTTTATAAAAAAAACATATTGTTTTTAAAATATGTTTAATGGATAGAAAGAGTAAAGTAGTTTCACATCCAATAAAAAATTTTCAATTTGTTATGTTCTTAAAAAAATTAGGTTAAATTATAGTTTTGATACTCCTATTTTGAACAATTCACGAGATTAGTTCTTCTATTTATTTTTTAAACAGTTTTAGTTTTCATATCCATTTTTCGTCCAAAAAATGCTGATTTTTTAGTTTTATGTATTTGTGATATACTTTTTGAACGAGAGAGAACGTAGAGAGCGTTTTTTGGAGAATGAAACGAACAACCTAAGAAAAAAATAAGACGTTCAGAAAAGATGATTAAAGCAAGAACATGTCGTCAATAATTAATATTTATCATTTCAAGTCAATAAAAATATGCTACATATCTAAAAAATAATACACATCTGTTATGAAATTAACAAAAACAATATAGAGATGAAGTAGAGAAAGTAAGAGAGAAAGTGGTGTTTGTTAGACGCTGGCCTGAGGATCTAGAGGGGGGGTGAATAGATCTCACAGAGTTTTTCGGAGTTATTTCGAACTAAAGCGAAAGCGGTTCTGAATCGACTTGCGTCTATTCCGGACCGTTATTGCAAGGGTCGTATATGTGACAAAACCACAAGATAATTGAGATTAATGATGAAGTGATATGTTATCGAATCAATACGTTTCACAGCTGAAAATCAATTATCTTCTAAATTGACAAACTTTGGTTTGCAATGCAGTAATAGTGGAATAAGCAAAACGACAAACACTTGGTGATAATGTTCAAATCGATGATGATTCAAGATGTGGTGAATTGTGATGTTTATGCAGAACTTTAATTCACAATTTTAACATTTGAATCGTTAATCAATTTTGCAATTATGACCAAATATGAACAGAACGTAAATGAAAAGATAAAAGCGACAAGAACACGATATTTGTTCAGGCAGTTCGTCGATCGTCCTCGCTACGACTACGTCTGCCCCCAATTCCAAATTGAAATTGGGAAATCTTCCATTAATGTTGAAAGTAGTATATACAAAGAAGAAAACAAAGCGATAAACAATAAACCAAATTTGTCGATCCTTTGAATCTTCTTCCCCCTTAATCTTGAGTCAGATCAAGGTGATCCAAGAGCTTCACTTGATCCCTTTTCTGCAGTGTCTTGGATTGCCTTGAACCCTTGTTCTTCAATCTTCACACTCAGATGGATCCTCGATGAAACCTCTTGATAAAAACCCCCAAGAAACACCTATCTTGGAGGACAAAACCCTCGGATTTTATTCACCAAAAACCCCACAAATCTTCACCCACTAGGAATCTTCAATTCCGTTCCATGGACGTTATCGAACTCGATCACTAACCCTCAACGCAAAAATGATTATGTGTAATTGTGTTGGAGATGACGAAGAACGAAGATGAGAAGCCTTTGTGTATCTTTCAGTCGTTGGTGTTGTATTCAATAATTGAACCTTGGACAATATATATGAGTTGCTGGTATGTTGGAGCAGAGTGAACACATGATTTGGGAAGTTTTTTAGCAGATAGGTCGACCTACCTTGGTGCTTAGGTCGACCTAACAGAGGTAAGAATGAGTCAGAATGAATTTGTTGCCAGTTGAGTCGACCTATTGCTAGGTTAGGTCGACCTAGAATCAGTTAATTCAGCTTTTTGAAGAATTCTTCAGATTAGGTCGACCTGTGGATGTGAGTGGGTCGACCTAACAGTGATATGACAAAAACTCTTCAGTTTAGGTCGACCTGGGAGTGTGGTTAGGTCGACCTACTTGTGGTATTTCTGAAACTTTCCTGTTTTCTTAGTTTTGAGTCGACCTAGATATATTGCAGGTCGACATGATTTGTCTTGAATAGCCAACTTAGCATTTCCTTGAGTTCTTTTGCTTAAGCCTTGTTGTTTGTTTGCTTGTGGAGTTTGCCATGGATCAAAAACGTCTTTGTGAATGTGACCTTGTATTTACATTCTCCCCCTTTTTGATGATGGCAAACACTCAATGACATCTCATGATGGCAAACAATCAGTGACATCTCTAGCAGAACAAGTAGTGATTGCTCCCCCATACTCTCAGCATCCATAACTAGGCTCCCCCGTACTCTCAGCATCTATTCCCCGTACTCTCAGCATCTATCTCCCCCTTTGACAACATCAAAAAAAAATGCACGAGTAATAGAAACAAGAGACAGTATAAAATAGATAGGGCAGGAACGTAGCACACATAATCGTTAACAGAAGCAAGTAGAGGTGACATAATATACAAAAAAAAAAAACTTTTCATGTTACAACCAAGCACACATAATATTCAGACAGATTTAAAAAGAAAACTAAACTAAGTACTTAGAAATCTTTAGTAAATATTCATGACAATGATGGAATGAGATGTGATGATATGATGGAATGAAAAGATATGCATCCTAACGCCTTCCCCGTCTTCCTCTTCCTCTTTGAAATGTTTGAGGACGATCTTCTTCAACTTGTTCCAACAGATCAAGCACGGAGTGGTTTAGAGTATTGAAGCTTTGACTTATGTTGGCATGACGATGCAATGCTGTTTCCTCAAACTGATTCTGTCTTAGAGTCGAGTTGGAGGCAAAAGTCTCAAAATCGCTTTTGTGGTCTTGAACTAAGTTGTACAGCGATTGATATTGTCGTTGTTGTTCTTCATAGCGATCTTGTTGGAGCTGTTGCATTTGTTGGAATTGGAGCTGTTGTGTGTCGAAGTGTTGTTGTTGTAGGAGTTGCATATTCTCTAACATGGAAATGATGTTGGTTTGATCCGGCGGAGGCGGAGCCGTGTATCCCCAAGGGATATCCTCTTGTTGTGAAGGAACATATCTCCAATTTGCATCCGTATCTTGTGCAACATCTTCCATGTGGTGATCATCATCATTTGCATTGTCTTGATCAAGTCCTTCTTCTTCATTTCCTGCATTGTTTCCAAACTCCGTGGGATCATCATAATTGTAAATAACCTTCCCTGTTCCCTTTTGAATGAGATAGTAGGTTTTCCTAACTGGATTCCAATGATATCCCATAAGAGTCAAGGTGGTTTGTGAGAATTCTTGAGATTGGTGTATGCTGATGTAGTGTAAGTGATCAAGCTGCATGCCGAAGTGATTGACAATTGTTTGAATGATTGATCCATAACATAGGGCTGTAGTTTTCTGTTGGACCTCATGAAACTTAGCAGCTAGGAAGTAAGGCCAATGTATACGCGTTCTGTTTTGCAGCAGATACATGAGCACAACTTCATTCCTTTCAATTCTTGAGTACCCTCCTGCTCTTGGTCGAATGATTCTTGAGATGACCCAATTTAGGAGCCTAGGATCTCGCTTCAGGTGACCGGCTGTTATTGTTTCATTAGGTGTGTCAAATACGGAAGGGTCTTTGAGGATAGACTTCACGTAGGCCACATGGTCATAGTTTCCCGGTACATCCCCGTCTTCCATACAGAATTCATCACCTACAATTTTGAGACCAAAGATACTAATCCAAGCCCGTTTGTCAACAACATGCGACCTAGAGCCCATTTTGAATCGGAAATTACAACCATCCCCTTTTGTAAATCCTGCATAGAAAGCCCTGACGGTATTTTCACAGTACGGAGTATCACATTGCACTAAGGGATGAATATTTTGATGTTCAATCAAAGCAGCGACATCGGGGATATGCATGTTTTCGACAAGATTTGGATCATAGGTATATTGCTTAACAATTTTTCTTTTCATCTGCCATTTCTCAAAATTTTCCCTACAATCAGGATGAACAAGAGCACTTACCGGTTGAGATGATGAACCAGAGGCAATTTCCTTTCCCTTTCTTGATTTTGGAGGCATGGTTGTTGATGATTTGTGTGAGAGGGATGATTTTTGACACTCTTTGAACTTGAGGAATTAGGGTTGGCCGTACACAATGATATGAGAATGAGTGGGAATGAAAAGAGGAAAGATTATGAATGATGGGGATGGGTCGGGTCGACCAACAGACCCAAATTTGGGAATTTTTGAAGGAGTAGGTCGACCTAAATGAAGGCTGGGTCGACCTAACAGAGAAGCCTTTAAAAAATTGCAGATTAGGTCGACCTAAAAAGAGAGTAGGTCGACGTAACTGGACATTTTTGGTTTCTGCTGAAAATTTTCTTCTGTAGGTCGACTCAGATGCAGGTTAGGTCGACCTAAGTTGCTTCAAATGTTTGAAATGCCTTAGGGATGTTACTATATGATGCATTTATGCTTAGTTACTTGCTTGTATGCCCAAAACATGATATGTTATGAATGGAGATGATAGACACATATATGTAATTGAGATATATAGATAAACATATATGAAGTCACTATAAGCATGTTAATTGATAGCATATTATAGTATCAATAAATTTTTTGGAAGTGAACAATAAACATGTTACCGCTTTCTCAATATGTAGGTGTTTTGTCATCATTGTGTGGAATCCTCTTGTCAGTGTGCCATACTCCTAGATTTGATGATGAATTGTCTTGATAGAATGTTTCATGACTTGATTGCTTGATTTTGCGAAAAACTCATCTAGTATCGATTACTTGATGTTCTCCCGGATGCGGGACAGGGTCCCAAACATTATTCTGCTTAGAATAGGTTTAAATTTCCTTGCAATGCAACTTGCCAATTGCACATCAAGTAATGTGTCCTTTGTGTTTTTCGGGTTAACTTGTATTTGTGATGTATCTTATACATTAGTGGTGGCCAGGTCACCTACATTTCCTTTGCCAAGAATAGTTCTTCATAGATGACATACCAAAAAGTGATATGTCTCCCTTTATGTGTCTTGAGCACCAGCTGTCAAGGAACCACCACCTTTCGGCGATGTCAAGACATTTTTCCTGCAAAATTAATTTAGAATGGAAGGTCCCCAATCTTCATTGGGTCCTAGGTGGTGAGTACAGAAGTTGTTGCACTTAGGCAACCATTGAAATACTCCTTTAGGAACTAAAATTCTCCTAAATTTGCATTTTCAATGGTATGTCCCTTTTTGCAACAATAATGACAGGTAATATGATGAGAATATGCTGTTTTGCTAGTTGATACTTTTGGTACAAAAGTGTATTTACTATATAAAGGAGTATACGATCTTTTGAACTTATTTGGATCAACCGCAAAAGTCACTTTTGGTTGTAGAGCCTTGTCTAACTTGGCTTTTCGATCTCTCACTTCTTTTTGCCAAATGTGACATGTCTCACAACCAAACCATGATGTAGGATCTATTTCAACTTTATCCTTTTGAATGTCTAGCATAGATTGTTTTAAAGCTTCCATATCCTTTTCGGTTTTCTCAACTTTTGATTCAAGATATGAAAAGATTTTCTTATTTGAGGCCAAAAGTTTGAAAGCTTTAATTGCATCTCTATGTAATTCTTCAAAAGCAAGTTTTAGTTGAGAATGAGATACCTTATCTACGAGTTCAGGTTTAAGATGACTTACAGCTTTCTTTTTCTTGTGTTGATGAGCCATAAAACATAGGTTTGCTGATTTTGCTTCATCGCTTGATGAGCTTTCACTAGATGAATCACTTTCCCATGCTATGCAGGCTCTCTTAGATTTGTTATGACCTTTGCTTTGGTTCTTCTCTTTTTCCTTCTTAAGGTATGGACAATCCGGTTTGTAGTGACCGGCTTTCCCACAATTAAAGCAAGGGCCTTTGATTTTTCCTTTGTTGTCGTCATCTTGTTTGAACTTGTTTGATTGCTTTCTATAGTTGATCAAGCCTTTGTCAGAATGTTTTGCTCCATTTTTCTTTAGATATTTGTTGTATCTTCGCACAAACAGTCCCATTTCCTCATCATCAGAGTCTTCGTCATCACTTGTATCACTATCATCTAGCTCTTGTCTTGAGGTCTTGGATCTTGAAGCTTTTAGAGCTATTGACTTCTTCTCTACCTCTTTCTCCATGTTCTTTTCTTTCTTTGCCCTTTTCTCATGCATGTCAAGGCATTTAAGGTGTTGTTCATGTTCCTCTAGTTTACCAAAGAGAGTGGTAATGTCTAAGGTGTTTAGATCATTTGCTTCCTTTATTGCTGTAAACTTGGGTTGCCATTCCCTGTTCAAGCATCTTAAGATTTTGTTAGTAGCAACTGCATTGGAAACAGGTCTATCAAGAGAATTTAACCGATTTTTCAGGTGAACGAATCTCTTCTGCATGTTTTCGATTGATTCACCATCTTCCATGTGGAAGAGTTCGAACTCTTGAGTTAACGTATTGATCCTAGCTAGTTTGACATCATCCGTTCCCACGTGGGCAACTTGCAATGTGTCCCACATAGCTTTAGCGGATCTACAATGGGAAACGCGATAGTATTCATCAACTCCTAGAGCTGAAATTAGAATGTTTCTCGCTTTCCAATCGTATGCATATCTCTTTTCATCTTCAGCATCCCAAGTATTTTCTGGTTTTGGAACAACTGCACCAGCTGCATTTGTCATGGTGATCTGAAAGGGACCATTGACAATAGCTGTCCAGATGTTCCTATCAATTGCATTGATGTGGACACACATACAATCCTTCCAATAGCCATAGTTTTCACCGTTGAAAACTGGAGCTCTATTGTGAGCCCCTTTAGGTCCGGAAGCCATCTTTCCAATAAGTGTTTCACGTAGCACGGAATAAACCAGAGCTCTTGATGCCACTTGTTAGACGCTGGCCTGAGGATCTAGAGGGGGGGTGAATAGATCTCACAGAGTTTTTCGGAGTTATTTCGAACTAAAGCGAAAGCGGTTCTGAATCGACTTGCGTCTATTCCGGACCGTTATTGCAAGGGTCGTATATGTGACAAAACCACAAGATAATTGAGATTAATGATGAAGTGATATGTTATCGAATCAATACGTTTCACAGCTGAAAATCAATTATCTTCTAAATTGACAAACTTTGGTTTGCAATGCAGTAATAGTGGAATAAGCAAAACGACAAACACTTGGTGATAATGTTCAAATCGATGATGATTCAAGATGTGGTGAATTGTGATGTTTATGCAGAACTTTAATTCACAATTTTAACACTTGAATCGTTAATCAATTTTGCAATTATGACCAAATATGAACAGAACGTAAATGAAAAGATAAAAGCGACAAGAACACGATATTTGTTCAGGCAGTTCGTCGATCGTCCTCGCTACGACTACGTCTGCCCCCAATTCCAAATTGAAATTGGGAAATCTTCCATTAATGTTGAAAGTAGTATATACAAAGAAGAAAACAAAGCGATAAATAATAAACCAAATTTGTCGATCCTTTGAATCTTCTTCCCCCTTAATCTTGAGTCAGATCAAGGTGATCCAAGAGCTTCACTTGATCCCTTTTCTGCAGTGTCTTGGATTGCCTTGAACCCTTGTTCTTCAATCTTCACACTCAGATGGATCCTCGATGAAACCTCTTGATAAAAACCCCCAAGAAACACCTATCTTGGAGGACAAAACCCTCGGATTTTATTCACCAAAAACCCCACAAATCTTCACCCACTAGGAATCTTCAATTCCGTTCCATGGACGTTATCGAACTCGATCACTAACCCTCAACGCAAAAATGATTATGTGTAATTGTGTTGGAGATGACGAAGAACGAAGATGAGAAGCCTTTGTGTATCTTTCATTCGTTGGTGTTGTATTCAATAATTGAACCTTGGACAATATATATGAGTTGCTGGTATGTTGGAGCAGAGTGAACACATGATTTGGGAAGTTTTTAGCAGATAGGTCGACCTACCTTGGTGCTTAGGTCGACCTAACAGAGGTAAGAATGAGTCAGAATGAATTTGTTTCCAGTTGAGTCGACCTATTGCTAGGTTAGGTCGACCTAGAATCAGTTAATTCAGCTTTTTGAAGAATTCTTCAGATTAGGTCGACCTGTGGATGTGAGTGGGTCGACCTAACAGTGATATGACAAAAACTCTTCAATTTAGGTCGACCTGGGAGTGTGGTTAGGTCGACCTACTTGTGATATTTCTGAAACTTTCCTGTTTTCTTAGTTTTGAGTCGACCTAGATATATTGCAGGTCGACCTGATTTGTCTTGAATAGCCAACTTAGCATTTCCTTGAGTTCTTTTGCTTAAGCCTTGTTGTTTGTTTGCTTGTGGAGTTTGCCATGGATCAAAAACTTCTTTGTGAATGTGACCTTGTATTTACAGTGTTCTATTATCTTCTTCAAGAAGTATTATTTACATTGCAAAGTGGACCTTATTTATAGGACATTAGGAAGGTGAAAAATCATAACCTTACTATACCACTTAATAGGGAATATGAAGATGAAATATTAGAATACATATGGACATCCACAATAATATTTATTCATAACACTCCCCCTTGGATGTCCATTGAGGATATGCCTCGTTAAAACCTTACTAAAAAAAACCCAGTGGGAAAAATTCTAGTGAAGGAAAAAGAGTACAATATCCTTTGAATATGAATTGCCTCGTTAATAACCTTACCAGGAAAACCCAGTGGGACAAAACCATGGTGAAGGGAAAAAGAGTGCAAAACATATGTTTTTCTCCCCCCTCATGCATACATTTATATGTGTGACGATATTCTTTGTAGTCGTTGCTTAAAATGTCTTCTTCGAAGTGACTTCATGTAGTGCTAATAGTTATGCAGGACTTTATGAAGTTGTTGCCATGATTTGTTTTATAGATCTCCATGAAATGATTGTACCATCACATGTAAAGAAATAGCCTCTTTCTGATCTACCATTGTCTGAATCTGACAAGTAACCTGCATCTCTAAGATAACGAAGTATATGTTTGACCGCTTTCCAATTTCTTCGTGTAGGTGAATAATTCTATCTTGCTAATAGATTGACCGCAAATGATATATCATGATGTGTATATTTAGCAACGTGCATTAGTACTCCAATTGCACTAAGATATGGTACTTCAGGACCAAACAATTTTTTATCCTTTTCTCGAGGCCTTAAAAGATCTTTCTCCACATCTAATGATCTAACAAGCATATTTGAGTAGGCAATATGTGACATTTGTCCATATATAATCATTTCAACATTTTTCTATATAGCCTTCTTGATGTACAAATATTCTTTTGTTCGCATGCTCAATTTACAAACCTAGACATATTTTGTCTTTTCTAGGTCCTTCATCTCAAACTCTTTATTTAAGCAATTTATAGCTTTTGGAATCTCTTCAGGAGTTCCAATAATACTTATGTCATCCACATAGACAACTATTATTGCAAATATTTTTCCACATCGTTTTATGAAAATACAAGGACAAATTGAGTTATTAGTATATTCATCATTTAGTAAATATTCACTGAGGCGATTATATCACATGCATCCAGATTTTTTCAGGCCATAAAGAGACTTGTTCAATTTGATGTAGTAGTTTTCTCGAGATCCACAATTATGTGCCTTTGGTATATTGAACCCTTCAGGGAGTTTCACGTAAATGTCACTATTGAGTGAACCATATAAATAAGATGTCATTACATCCATCATGTTCAAATTAAGCCCTTCATGTGTTACAAGGCTAATTAATTATCAAAAATCGATTGAATCCACTACAAGTGAATATGTTTTATCAAAATCAATCTTAGGTCTTTGTGAAAATCATTGAGCAATAAATAAAACTTTATATCATTCTTATTTTTCTTTTGCACAAAAACTCATTTATATCCAATTAGTTTCACACCTTGAGGTGGTCGGACTACAGGTCCAAAAGTGAGTCACTTGTAAAGTGAGTTTAATTCTTCTTCAATTGAATATATTTATTTTGGCCAATTCTCACTTAGTCTACAATTTTTAATAGACTTTGACTCATGATCCTCGTTATCGTTGATCACTTTTAGCGCTATATTGTATACAAAGATATTGTCAATATTGACTTTATTTGGTTATCTCAATTTCGGTTCCATTCCATTTCATCCATGACATAATTTATCGAGATCTCCTTATTTCATATTTCAAGTACTTGATTTTTTCTTCTGGAACTAAAAATTAAATTAGGTCAAAGTGCTCTTAGCATTTTCATATCCTCACTTGGGTCATCTTTAGTTTATTTTCTTAGTAGAGAACTTTTAACATTGGAACCGACTTTCATACCACGCTTCAGGCGCAACAATAACTCATTTGCAATATTATATTATCCAATAGGAGAACCCACTTTGAGTGGAGTATTACCAGCTGATAATTTATTTCATAAACTTTGCAAATGAATAATATTTTGAACTTTTTGTTCATATTGATTTGTACGAGGATCAAGACAACAATTTATTTTAACTTGTTCATTTGAACTTCTTGTTCATGATTTCAACTGTTCATTTCCCTCCCCCCTAATATTGGGAAAATTAATTTATCAAGTGATAATCAGCCTACTAGGCTGCAATCAAGTATTTGAATATTTTCTCAAATTCTATCCTCAAAATTGAGATTCATATTAATTATATTTTTCCAATATTCTTTCATGACTCATCTTAATGTATTATATTGGAGCAATTGGAATATACACAACACATCCAAATGTTCACTTAGATGAGAGATATTAGAATAAATTAGGGAGGACTAAGATATAGTAGCTTGTTGGCTTAATGCGAATAAATATCTTAATATCATACATTGGGTGTTTCAAATATATAATTTAGAATTGATAATCTCATAAGTATCAACCATATAATTAACTTTAGACGTCTAAAGAATGGATCTTCGAGTCCATTTTCTTTTTATGAACATATATTACATGATATTCAATATCAATTTTAATAATATATGTGATACTTATACAGGAATTTCTAAAAAATCCAGAAAACCAGATTTTGTCTAATTAGTTGAGAAAATAGTTTCACAAACTTCTGGTTGTGAGTAGAGACATATGCATGATAGTTTAGTCGATGCAACAATTAATGTCATAAAAACTCAATTTCTCAAATTTTTATTTTCCTTTAGAAACACAAAAATATTGACTGGATTGAAGAAACTTCGGGTTCTTCAATACAAATTAACCGCATCATATTATATCCAAAATGACCCAACCGGTTTTACCAACAACACATTTAAGTGTAATTTGTAAACTACTGGTTTACAATGACATGTGCTTAAATTGTACTGATATAAGTGTAGTACAAGCCCGAGGAAAAAGCCGATAGCTTTTCTATTATACATTTTATGTCCAAATTCATTTGTGTAATACAGAGATATTCAATACCTCCCATATAATTCAAAACCAATATAATAGTATCTCATGATTAAACACTTTAATCATACATATGCATATGAACATATTATCATATAATTATCAAAAAATTATCCTTTAAAAAATTAAACATATTTAGTCATACAAAATCATATTACTAAAATTATATCATCATATAATTAATTTGTTTTACTATCCTTCAGGGATGATTGATAAGTTCTTCAGGAACTATATAAATAATTTGTTTTGCTATCCTTCAGGGATGCTTGATAAGTTCTTCAAGAACTATATTAATAATTTGTTTTGCTATCCTTCAGGGATGTTTGATAAGTTCTTCAGAAACTATATAAATAATTTGTTATAAACAATGATCTAAAAAATATAATCATCCTTCTAGGATGCATTAAAATTATGTGTGTCATTCTTCTGGAATGACAATCTTTTAATGAGCATATTACAAGTTATAAAATTTTAGATCGATAAATCAAAAAATCTTTATGAAATCCTTTTGGGATATTTTAGTATTCTTCCTGCAATCCTTCTAGGATGTATGGAAATTATAATTGATATTATCCTAATCAAATAACATACAATAGCTTGAAACTAAATCAAACAAAGAAAAACATACCTGAGAGCTTCGTGCTGATAACGTGTTATGAAATTAACGAAAACAATATAGAGATGAAGTAGAGAAAGTAAGAGAGAAAGTGGTGTTCTATTATCTTCTTCAAGAAGTATTATTTACATTGCAAAGTGGACCTTATTTATAGGACATTAGGAAGGTGAAAAATCATAACCTTACTATACCACTTAATAGGGAATATGAAGATGAAATATTAGAATACATATGGACATCCACAATAATATTTATTCATAACAACATCAGTGTTATTTGAATGAAAAATGGACATGGGGACCAAAACTGTTTAAAAAATAAATATGGAGATTGATTTCATGAGTTGGCCAAAATACGGAAAAAGTAATTTAGTCAAAAAAATATTAAAATGGATTAAATTGGTTATATGATTTGATTGGTTGACACATTCTTAGCGTATCACTCATTTTTTTTTAAAAAATTTAATCAATTTTTATATATTTTTTCATTTAGAAGATACTTCATTTAAAATGTGAGGGAATTTTTTCCGTAAAAGAAAGCTCAACATTTATTGGATGTCTAATGCAAAGTTTAAATAAGAAGATGAAAATATTAAAATATCTGACACGTTTTGGCACTCCTAGGCTAGGATTCGATTAATAATAATAATTACTTCAGAGAAAAGGATGATTTATTAAAGCACTTTCTAGAATATTTATTACTTTATATAAAAAAATGTATTATTATTTTAAAAATAAGTTTAATGAATATGGACTAGTAAAATAATTTTATATTGTTATTTAGTAAAAATTATTAATCTGTCATGTCACTAAAAAGAATTTAAAATAAAAAATAATTTAATTAAATATATGAATATGATTGGTTGACACTATTAGTATATCATTTTTTTTCTCTTTAAAAATCAAATTTTATATATTTTTTCATGTAAAAAATACTTCATTTAAAATGTGAGAAATTTTTTCCACAAAAGGAAAGATGTCTGGTGCAAAGTTTAAATAAGAAGATGAAATCATATGTTAGTAATTGTAAAATATAAAATTTAAAAAGCAATTTTTAGATGAATAAGAGAAACAATTGCAAAAATAAATTTCAATTTGGTTGAAAATACTCAAACTTAGGCTTTGTTTGGCAAATTCTATTTTAAACTTATAGTTTATAGTTTATAAACTCGTATGATAATAAGTGATCTATTTGGTAACAATCTTTTTATTATGAGTTTATAGTTTATTTTAATAACTTATAACTTATTTTTCAAACGCTGTTTTAAGTAGCGTTTTAGCTTATAACTTATAGCTTATCATTTTTTCCCATTAGTAAGATTGATCTGAGGTCAGGATATCATCAGATTCGGGTGAAGACAGACGATATTCAGAAGACTGTATTCAGAACAAGGTATGGTCATTACGAATATATTGTGATGCCATTTGGAGTTACTAATGCACCTGGTGTTTTTATGGAATATATGAATAGGATCTTTCATCCTTATCTCGACAAGTTCGTAGTGGTGTTTATAGATGATATTTTAATATATTCTAAGAATGAAGAAGAACATGCAAATCATCTAAGAGTTGTGTTAGAACTGTTAAAAGAGAAGAAGCTTTATGCCAAATTATCGAAGTGTGAATTCTGGTTAGACGAAGTAAGTTTTCTTGGGCATGTGATTTCCAAGAATGGTATTGCCGTAGATCCGACGAAGGTAGAAGTTGTGTCTTAATGGGAAGCTCCGAAGTCAGTTTCCGAAATCCGTAGCTTTCTTGGTCTTGCGGGTTACTATAGAAATTTCATTGAAGACTTTTCAAAGTTAGCATTGCTGTTAACTAAGTTGACTAGTGTCATACCCCAATTTTTGACCCTAAGATCCTATATCATTCATATCCCAATCACTAATCAAGAGCTTCACTTGGAAGTTTTGTTTATGGTGTTGCACTCACCTCATCAATAAGAGGGACCATCAAGCACCAATAATTGTTTACCTTGTATGCATACTATACTAACCCAAATACCAAAAACATTGCTTTGTTTCTTTGTAGGCTTTTGTTTTGTAGGTACCAAGCCAAGACATGCAATAAACAAGGCATTTTTCAAATTTTTGACTGATGAAATCGATTTCCCTACTGGGTAAATCGATTTCCCTGCAGCAATCATCAACAAAATCACATTCTAGACAGCATGAAATCGATTTCCCTCCTGGGTAAATCGATTTCCCTAGTGTATTTTGCGCCAATTTCTCTTCTGGAACAGAGTGAAATCGATTTCACTCCTGGGGAAATCGATTTCCTTAAGGCAAAATTCAAAAAATATAAGGAGGGAAGCTTGACATCATTTTGGCACCTTTTTCTTTGATTATTTTTGATCATTTTACCAATTTTTCACCTCATCAAAATTAACCCGTTCATTAAACCCACTTAAACCTCATTTTACCATTTCTTACCATTTAAATGCCACTTTAATCACCAATTAAACACAAGCTAATTACCAAATGCAAAAAGACCAAACTACCACTACTCTTGCTCTCATCCTATAAATAGAGCCCACTACTCTCTCATTTCTCAAGCTTTGAGAGCCAAAAAACCCCTTGCAATTTCTCTCATCATCCCTACCAAATTCACCAAAGCTCTTTGTTCTTTCATAAAGTTTGTGAGTCACACCTTGAACCTCACAAACTTTGAGCTAAACCACCATCTATTTCACTCTTTTTTCTTCAATTGTTGAGAGATCAAGATTTGTGTTGGTGATTCTTGAAGTAGATCTAAGTTTTGTTCAAGATTTGGTAATTTTCTTCATCCTTTTTGTATATCACAATGTGATTCTTTGTTGTTTGTGTTCAATGCATCTTTGATGCTATATTGGTGCTATTTGTTGGTGATTTGATGGAAAATTCGTGCTCTAATTGATGTGTGATCATAAGGTGTTTGTATATTTGTTCAAGTCAAGTTTCATGCCTTTAAATGCTGTTTTTGCTGAAATTTACACTGAGGAAATCGATTTCCTTAAGGCTGAAATCGATTTCCTGCTGAACGTAACTTGTTTTTTTTGAAAACTGCACTATGGAAATCGATTTCCCCCTGCATGAAATCGATTTCCAGCAGGCAGAATGTGGTTTTTTGCCTTTTTTGTGCTTGTTTTGGCTTCCTTCTTCCTACACTTCATTAATATCATTGGATCTAGGGTGTTGATAGGTTTGAAATGGCCTAATCCACCAAAATGGATGAATGATATTAATGATAGTGTGAGTTGATTATCTTTTCTGTTTTCATTCTTATTTTCATCTTATTTTTCTTTTGATCGATGAAAGTCTTAATATCTTGAGAATTCTATGGATTCTTGATGAAGACTAGATCAATTTGTTTTCGTTCTTATCTTTTCATCTTACTTTCTTTTGATCGATGAAAGTCTTGACATCTTGAGGATTCTATGGATTCTTGATGAAGACTAGATCAATTTGTTTTCATTCTTATCTTTTCATCTTATTTCCTTTTGATCGATGAAAGTCTTAATACCTTGAGAATTCTATGGATTCTTGATAAAGACTAGATCAATTTGTTTTCATTCTTATCTTTTTTTTTCATCTTATTTTCTCTTGATCGATGAAAGTCTTGATATCTTGAGAATTCTATGGATTCTTGATAAAGGCTAGATCATTTCTTCTTCTCCTTCTTATTTCTTTTGATTGATGATCTTGATACATGGAGAGTTCTCCTACATTTGTCCCGACTCGATAAAAGATCAAATATGGAAGAGAATTGTATGCGGTTGATTTATGACTCATGGAAATTTATCGTGTAGTCGCTATGATTTTATCAAGCTTCTGATAAGTTTCCATTGACCTTAAATCCGAGTACATCATTCACTCACCATCGATCTTCATTACTAACTTTGATAACATACTTGACAAGCTTCAAGATGGTTATCTTTAACATCTAACCACTAACTCTAATTTCCGCCATTTATTATACCGCTCTTTATATTTCTCGCTTTATCGTTTTATTTTATCATTTCATCATATTTACATTCCGCCATTTTCTCTTTGTCCATTTGGACGTTTATAATTCCGCCATTTTCCTTTTGTCCATTTGGACATATGTTTATGCTTCCGCTATTTTCCTTTTGTCCACTTGGACCATACTTTACTTTTATGCTAAAACACTAATAAACAACCAAAATCTAAAAAATACATAAGGCTCTCTTTGGACTATTGGTTACTATCCCTAGCATTTTGGAGATTCGGACTTATGGACCTAGTGCCTCTGGACTCTTATTCTGTTGTTACTCTGCTGTTATTCTGTCTGTCTGGCATTGGATTGTTGTCTGTTTGTATGTGCAGGTATTTCCTTGAAAGCCCTTGATGGTTAATTCCAAGGCATTGAGATAAGGATTTTACCCGAAAACAGCCGTTACTCTGCCCGATTTTTGTCAGAATTTTAATGTGTTTAATGCAAAGTGGTGCTAAGACAATAAGTTCATCTGGATCCCCCAAGTGTCAATGTGTTGGTATTGATAATTCCAAAGGAAGGGAAATCTACCTTGACTCACAATGTCAAGTGTTGGCTTCTTATTTCGGTTAGACCGTTCTTTTCCTTAGCTTTTATTTTACGCAATAGGATAGCCTCTTCATCTCCTCCCCTTCTTAAATTTTCAAAACCTTCTCCCTTTTTCAAAATATTCTTATGTTTGCAATCATTTTCAAAACCTCTTTTCTCAAAAAATATCTTTTGCCCTTAGTGGCTTTTTTTCAAAAGTTTAGACACCGTTATTTGTCGAAACGAGTGGTTATACCCCACGATTTTGAAATTGATTGATATAATGAGATCTTTTTCGCGTGAGAGAGCTAGTGGCATACTCGTCGATTTTATCCGAGTTGGAGCCCTTCTTTCATTTGCGATGCAAAGAACTTGTTTGTTCTCATGCTCAAGATCAATGGCTGAGTATTTCTCTCCGACGATGATAAAGTGTTTATTCGTTTTAAAAAAACGTTTTCCCTTTAAGCGGAACTACATTAGCTCTGACTTCTCCATTGCACCGAGGAGGTATGTAGGCCCAAAGCTAAACGCTTTGCCGAGCTTATTTTAAAAATAAAACAAACCCTTTTTTAGCACGCACACACACACAGATTTTCAAAAAGGTTCCTGTGGAGTACCACAGATATGAGGGGTGCTTTAAACCTTCCCCTCATATAATCAACACCCGAACCTGAGATCTCTTTCTTGTTTTAAAAACAAAACTTTGGGTTTTACGTTCTTTTCCCTTTTCCTTTGAAAAAATAAAGCGCGGTGGCGATTTCAAACGAAATATTGATTCGAGTCAAATCCTATGGCTTCGATATCAGATTTTCCCCGCTACAGAAAAATGGCGACTTCACTGGGGATTCAGTTTTAAGTGTGTTAAGCCTATTTTTGTTTATCTGTGTGTTTTATCTGTATATATTGTTGTGTGCTTTGTTTGTTTATCTTCTTTTTTTTCTTTTTGGTGCTCGATGGTTCCTCTGTGATGAGATAAAGTTCTAACCCGAACTTTGGTGAGTAACTTGAGATAGGAGGTGGTAAGACCAATAGTCGCATGTCAGGAGCAATCCTTACCATGAGCGTCATATGGTGGAACCCCAATCAGTGGAGGCCTCATGGAAGGTAGTAGAGGTTGTTACGAACCATCGTGATAACGCTATTACTTTCAATAGTGAGTGTCCGTAGAAGCTGAATGGCCTAGAACCCTTTTAACCAATCTAAGCCTTTTTAGGATGTAGTGCAGAAACAAGATCAAGTACCAATTTGAGCTAGTTGTCATGCGATACTACGCTCAGACGAGGTCTTTTTAGGCATATTATTGGCGCCCATGAGCAATTGTGCGTGCCGGTAATATCCAATAGAAGATTGAAAACTCTGGGAACCTTTGTAGAACCCGATTGGCAGGTACAAAATTCCCTAGATCATACCTTTTGGGATGGTTGGACCCATGGATCCATGCTCGTGACGTCGAACCTTTGAACTATGATCTTATGTGACCTTGTGTGCTCTTGGTTGTGGTTGATGCATAAACCATGCATTCATGCATCCATGAAAACTCTTTTTCTTTTTATTTTCAAGGAACTTAGACGTCTTTCCTTGTGAACATCATAAGTTTCATCAAACTCAATGGATCTTGGGTGTTGATGGGGTGAAAACTCTAATCCACCAAAATGGATGATTGATTTTGATGATAACTTAATCGAAGCTTTAGTCCAATGTTGAGTGTTTACAAGTTAATATCTTAAGTTCCTTGAAACTCAAAAATAAAAAAATAAAAAAACAACAAATCATCTGCATTGCATGCATCATTCTGCATTTGGTTCTGCTTTCTAAAGAAGTTTTCCAGAGCCTTATTTCCTTTCTCCTGGTATCATCAGTACAACACTCTTACTAAGAAGGAATGGAAAGCATCAAACAAGATATTCTTGAGCTCCGTGAAGAGGTGGTTACTCTGAAGGCTGGTATGGAGCATCTGACTGCTCTGGTCGAGGCTCTAGTTGCTGCCCAAGTCAATCCTTCTATGATGGAAGAAAGGATGGCAAAGGTCTTTCTTGAAACTCTGAACTCATCCTTTCCTGAGGGGATAGTAGTCCGTACACCTACTGACTCCCATGGAGAGGTGGATATGAAAGTGCTTCTAGAAAAAGATGTCCGAAAGGAATGTTTGCTTGAAGAAGGTAACTCAGCTGGTAGTGTGAAGAAGTTTGGTAATGACTTTTCAAAGAAGAGAATCAGGGGAGGAAACAATCATCATCAACATCAGCATGTTTCCTATGTCATTCCTGTATCCAATTCAGTTCATGCAATCCCAGATTATCAGCAGAATACTCATTAACAAGCTCCTCCACTGAATGAGCAAAATCAACCTCAGAAGGGGAATTTTGATCCTATCCCCATGACTTACGCAGAATTGTTCCCTGCTCTAATTCATAAAAATTTGGTTCAGACAAGGTCACCACCTCCAATTACAGAGAAGATTCCTTGGTGGTACAATGCTAATGTCACTTGTGCTTTTCATCAGAATGCTTCTGGACATGACTTAGAGAATTGTTGGCCTCTAAAAAATGAAGTTCAAAGATTAATCCATGCTGGTATTTTGACTTTCCAAGATGTTGGTTATGATGTTCAAGCCAATGCTTTGCCAAAGCATGATTGAGTCACTATTGATGGTAGCCTGAAGTGCAAAAGATGTTTCGTTCAGCATATGCCCATATGGAGAGAGTTTTTCTCAGTTTTTAGTATTCTTATTGATTTCCATTTGTAATATTTCTTGTTTTTCAATGCATCGTTTGCATGTAGAAACTTGTTTATTTTTTAATGTTAATGCTAACACAATGATAATGTTTGTCTTGAAGTAATCCATTCGTTTCACTCATGCTTATTTGTTTTTATGCATTATGATACCAATTGCTTTTGCCAAACTCTTGCTTATGCAAAGATTGGAGGGAGGATGATGATCTGAAAACGCAAAATTTCTGGTTGTATGCTTTTGAATAAGACCCTGCTGATGATGTACAGGCATTGTTTCAAATTCCCAAACACCGGAGATATAAGGAAGATAATCCCTTGTTAACCCCTTTGAGCCTTGAAGTAGGAGTTTCTTTTCTAAACGAAAAAACCCTAATTTTTAACCTGGGGCAGGGTAGTGTTCAGTTGATTTGACCAAGTGTTCAGATTTCAAAAAGGATTGTGCATCCAAAGGTCAAGCACGTCATATCTACATCAAAGGATGGATCATGGGAAACCACAATGGTTATTCCCCGCGCATCAAAAGGCTGGAAAATGTGAAACCACAATGGTTATCCTTCATCCGCCAAGAAATGAGGCAGTCACAACCCTCTCAGCAAGTCAAGACAAAGTCAATGTCACACGATTTGTTCAAATCAAAATAATAAAAAAAAGAAGAAGAAAAAAGGCTCGCTAAGTCAGAAACTTGAAAATAAATGACTTAGGCAAAAGTTAGAGTATCCCGCTGGACGACCAATTCAAAAGAATCAGTCCAGGCAAAAGTTAGGGAAATAAAAAAAAAGAAGAGAAAGGAGTGAAAACTGAAAAGAAAGGACTACAAAGCAAAAGTCCTCAAAAATGAACAAATCTGTGTGAATACAAAAATGAAGACAAAAGGGTGACTGCTACTCCAAGCAAGCCTCATCAGGTCCTTAATGGCACAAAATCCTTTTGAGAGATGAATACTTGTGTTAAGTTAACTGAACATAGGACTGGAGAACATCACGAAGATGGGGTGGGCTAAATAAACTTTGAGCCTAAAAATCTTTTTTTCTGAAAACCGTGAACCAGGCCACGTTACAACCCTCAAAAGTCCTAATTGAAGCAGGGTTTATTTCGAAAGCATACTTAAACAAGAAAGCGTTCCTGACTCCTATCGGTTATGCTGAAAACTTGTGTTGGTATCATATGCATACAAAAATCAATGTCATTCCTTAACCAGTGATTCATTCACAAGGTTTTGTGACATCTTTTCAATAAAACTTCAAGACTTACATAATTGTTGCATTTTCATTATCATTCTCAGAATAAACATTTTTCTGCTTGTAAACATTTGTTTGACATCCAGGAAGTTTACATATGATCATCAGTAGAAAACTAAAACTTTGCCAGGGGCATGTTGTTTTCCCAGTATAATGCTTTTGCAAGTTTGATTACCATCATGGGGCAAATCTCGAAGACTTTGTCGAGTAAAAGAATGTGCCAAATTTAGTCAATCTGGGGGCAGTTACGTCAAGATTTGACAAATCTCTCAAAAAAATCTGTTGATCCGGGGCAGATTATTCCAAGTCTGCATGACGCCAAGGATCTCTATGAACCTTTTTGAGGTAGTTTCCTTTCATAGACCATGTAATCTGGGGCAAGTTTTGAATCAGAAGTTACCTTGATCACCTCATTAGCTTGAAGAACAAAGGTTGTTGCCATGATCAATCCAGAGTATGTCACTCTCTACCAAGAAGTTTTGAGACAACGGTTGACTGTTGGGTTTTCTTTCTCACCTTGTGTTGAGTTTTGAACTAAAATCCCCCGCATGTTAACTTGTTTGCTTTGATGTTAACTTCTTATTTCCTCTGCAAGTTCAGAATGGAGATTTTCTCCAAAGAAATTTTCTCTGATTCCCCCTAATAGAGCTCGATGTGTTGTCCAACCTTTTTGATAAGAAGAAGATTATCTGTAAATTCCTTGCAGAAATTGATAATCCCCACAGAGTTTGTTCGTCGTGGAAGAATTTTACTTCGGTGTTCCTCCTCAGCTCATTTGTCAGGATGGAATTAATCCCTAGTTGAGTTTATTCCTCAAGGGGCAAAGCTTTGTTTGACCGTTTCTATCCAGTTTGTTCTTGGAGTTGAACTTTGGTCTCTTGCAATACTATTTTGAACCTCTCTAGGTTGGGAAACCTAGATTGAGAAGGCATTTATTTTGCACCCCTTGAGGATTTCTTCTTTCCTTAACAATGGAAAATTCATTTGTGATTGATGTTCTTATCAGATATTGAAAGGCTTATTTTCCAGCAATGATGTGCTTGAAAGCAAGGGGCAGGTTTTGACTTTGAGCAACTTGTGTTATCCCCATCATGTTTTGGTTAACAACAAATTGAAGCCTCTTTATTTGAGCAAGTTTGTGCGTCTCCACATATCAATCTTATCTTCAAATCAAGTGATAATCTCTCATACTTTATGAACTTCTTGATTCCAAATGGAAGAAGCTCAACGAATGGCAGTCTCTTTCAGCAGAAGACAGTTCGTTCCGCTTGAGGATTTCTCGACAGGATCGGCAAATGGCAGTCTCTTTCAGCAGAAGACAGTTTGTTCCCTTTGAGATAACGAATGGCAGTCTTCTTCATGAAGACAGTTCGTTTAAGAATTCTTATTTTAAAGTCAGCAAATGACAGTCTCCTCCATTAGAAGACAGTTTGCTCACTTTTTCCTAAGATGGGTCAACGAATGGCAGTCTCTTTCAGCAGAAGACAGTTCGTTCCGCTTAAGGATTTCTCGACAGGGTCGGCAAATGGCAGTCTCTTTCAGCAGAAGACAGTTTGTTCCCTTTGAGATAACGGATGGCAGTCTTCTTCATGAAGACAGTTCGTTTAAGAATTCTTATTTTAAAGTCAGCAAATGGCAGTCTCCTCCATTAGAAGACAGTTTGCTCACTTTTTCCTAAGATGGGTCAACGAATGGCAGTCTCTTTCAGCAGAAGACAGTTCGTTCCGCTTAAGGATTTCTCGACAGGGTCGGCAAATGGCAGTCTCTTTCAGCAGAAGACAGTTTGTTTCCCTTTGAGATAACGGATGGCAGTCTTCTTCATGAAGACAGTTCGTTTAAGAATTCTAATTTTAAAGTCAGCAAATGGCGGTCTCCTCCATTAGAAGACAGTTTGCTCACTTTTTCCTAAGATGGGTCAACGAATGGCAGTCTCTTTCAGCAGAAGACAGTTCGTTCCGCTTAAGGATTTCTCGACAGGGTCGGCAAATGGCAGTCTCTTTCAGCAGAAGACAGTTTGTTCCCTTTGAGATAACGGATGGCAGTCTTCTTCATGAAGACAGTTCGTTTAAGAATTCTTATTTTAAAGTCAGCAAATGGCAGTCTCCTCCATTAGAAGACAGTTTGCTCACTTTTTCCTAAGATGGGTCAACGAATGGCAGTCTCTTTCAGCAGAAGACAGTTCGTTCCGCTTAAGGATTTCTCGACAGGGTCGGCAAATGGCCGTCTCTTTCAGCAGAAGACAGTTTGTTCCCTTTGAGATAACGGATGGCAGTCTTCTTCATGAAGACAATTCGTTTAAGAATTCTTATTTTAAAGTCGGCAAATGGCAGTCTCCTCCATTAGAAGACAGTTTGCTCACTTTTTCCTAAGACGGGTCAACGAATGGCAGTCTCTTTCAGCGGAAGATAGTTTGTTCCGCTTGAGGATTTCTCGACAGGGTCGGCAAATGGCAGTCTCTTTCAGCAGAAGACAGTTTGTTCCCTTTGAAATAACGAATGGCAGCCTTCTTCACGAAGACAGTTCGTTTTGCTTAAAGATTCCTCAGCAAAGTCAGCAAATGGTAAGTCGCTTCAGTGTAAGTGACAGTTTGCATCCAGTTCCTTTTCTCAAGCCATGTCCTTGATTAAAGAAGAAGTTGATCCCTATTCTCAGCGGCAACTCATTGTTCTCAACAGCTTATCGTCAACCATTGAGGCGGTAATTCAATTTTCTTCTACCTTCAACTATTGAGTTGGTAGCTTATCGTCAACCATTGAGGCGGTAATTCGATCTTCTTCTACCTTCATCCATTGAGTTGGTAGCTTATCGTCAACTATTGAGGCGGTAATTCGATCTTCTTCTACCTGCAACCATTGAGTTGGTAGCTTATCGTCAACTATTGAGACGGTGATTCGATTTTCTTCTACCTTCAACTATTGAGTAAGAGGATGGTCCACGAATCAAAATCTTATCGTCAGTGGTACGGCGGTACATCTCTTCATATCATCAGTGGTACGATGGTGTGTTTTCTGTTGACGGAAGATTGGAATTCTGATTCAGGATGCGTACTTTCTCATCCCTAGTGAAAGAGGATACCTTATTTTCTCACCTCCAGCGAAAGGTGATGCTTTAACCTCTCTGGTGCGAAATGTTTTCCCCAGAAAAGTTTCTTTTCCCACCAAAGTTTCATCTCTCCAACAAAGTCTTGCCTTCCCCAGCGGAGATTTGCCAGCAAGACATTTATTTTCCCCAGTGGAGTACCTTTTACTCCCCAGTGTTGTCATGCTTTATTATCATCATATGCATTCATTAAACATTGCATTGCATCTTAGGATCAAAAATTGTGTTTTATATATTTAAGTCTCTCCGATTTTGTCAAAACGAAGATTTCCAATCACCGTATCTCCAAATCGAAGAAACTTAAATAGGGGCATCTGTCATACCCCAATTTTTGACCCTAAGATCCTATATCATTCATATCCCAATCACTAATCAAGAGCTTCACTTGGAAGTTTTGTTTATGGTGTTGCACTCACCTCATCAATAAGAGGGACCATCAAGCACCAATAATTGTTTACCTTGTATGCATACTATACTAACCCAAATACCAAAAACATTGCTTTGTTTCTTTGTAGGCTTTTGTTTTGTAGGTACCAAGCCAAGACATGCAATAAACAAGGCATTTTTCAAATTTTTGACTGATGAAATCGATTTCCCTACTGGGTAAATCGATTTCCCTGCAGCAATCATCAACAAAATCACATTCTGGACAGCATGAAATCGATTTCCCTCCTGGGTAAATCGATTTCCCTAGTGTATTTTGCGCCAATTTCTCTTCTGGAACAGAGTGAAATCGATTTCACTCCTGGGGAAATCGATTTCCTTAAGGCAAAATTCAAAAAATATAAGGAGGGAAGCTTGACATCATTTTGGCACCTTTTTCTTTGATTATTTTTGATCATTTTACCAATTTTTCACCTCATCAAAATTAACCCGTTCATTAAACCCACTTAAACCTCATTTTACCATTTCTTACCATTTAAATGCCACTTTAATCACCAATTAAACACAAGCTAATTACCAAATGTAAAAAGACCAAACTACCACTACTCTTGCTCTCATCCTATAAATAGAGCCCACTACTCTCTCATTTCTCAAGCTTTGAGAGCCAAAAAACCCCTTGCAATTTCTCTCATCATCCCTACCAAATTCACCAAAGCTCTTTGTTCTTTCATAAAGTTTGTGAGTCACACCTTGAACCTCACAAACTTTGAGCTAAACCACCATCTATTTCACTCTTTTTTCTTCAATTGTTGAGAGATCAAGATTTGTGTTGGTGATTCTTGAAGTAGATCTAAGTTTTGTTCAAGATTTGGTAATTTTCTTCATCCTTTTTGTATATCACAATGTGATTCTTTGTTGTTTGTGTTCAATGCATCTTTGATGCTATATTGGTGCTATTTGTTGGTGATTTGATGGAAAATTCGTGCTCTAATTGATGTGTGATCATAAGGTGTTTGTATATTTGTTCAAGTCAAGTTTCATGCCTTTAAATGCTGTTTTTGCTGAAATTTACACTGAGGAAATCGATTTCCTTAAGGCTGAAATCGATTTCCTGCTGAACGTAACTTGTTTTTTTTGAAAACTGCACTATGGAAATCGATTTCCCCCTGCATGAAATCGATTTCCAGCAGGCAGAATGTGGTTTTTTGCCTTTTTTGTGCTTGTTTTGGCTTCCTTCTTCCTACACTTCATTAATATCATTGGATCTAGGGTGTTGATAGGTTTGAAATGGCCTAATCCACCAAAATGGATGAATGATATTAATGATAGTGTGAGTTGATTATCTTTTGTGTTTTCATTCTTATTTTCATCTTATTTTTCTTTTGATCGATGAAAGTCTTAATATCTTGAGAATTCTATGGATTCTTGATGAAGACTAGATCAATTTGTTTTCGTTCTTATCTTTTCATCTTACTTTCTTTTGATCGATGAAAGTCTTGACATCTTGAGGATTCTATGGATTCTTGATGAAGACTAGATCAATTTGTTTTCATTCTTATCTTTTCATCTTATTTCCTTTTGATCTATGAAAGTCTTAATACCTTGAGAATTCTATGGATTCTTGATAAAGACTAGATCAATTTGTTTTCATTCTTATCTTTTTTTTCATCTTATTTTCTCTTGATCGATGAAAGTCTTGATATCTTGAGAATTCTATGGATTCTTGATAAAGGCTAGATCATTTCTTCTTCTCCTTCTTATTTCTTTTGATTGATGATCTTGATACATGGAGAGTTCTCCTACATTTGTCCCGACTCGATAAAAGATCAAATATGGAAGAGAATTGTATGCGGTTGATTTATGACTCATGGAAATTTATCGTGTAGTCGCTATGATTTTATCAAGCTTCTGATAAGTTTCCATTGACCTTAAATCCGAGTACATCATTCACTCACCATCGATCTTCATTACTAACTTTGATAACATACTTGACAAGCTTCAAGATGGTTATCTTTAACATCTAACCACTAACTCTAATTTCCGCCATTTATTATACCGCTCTTTATATTTCTCGCTTTATCGCTTTATTTTATCATTTCATCATATTTACATTCCGCCATTTTCTCTTTGTCCATTTGGACGTTTATAATTCCGCCATTTTCCTTTTGTCCATTTGGACATATGTTTATGCTTCCGCTATTTTCCTTTTGTCCACTTGGACCATACTTTACTTTTATGCTAAAACACTAATAAACAACCAAAATCTAAAAAATACATAAGGCTCTCTTTGGACTATTGGTTACTATCCCTAGCATTTTGGAGATTCGGACTTATGGACCTAGTGCCTCTGGACTCTTATTCTGTTGTTACTCTGCTGTTATTCTGTCTGTCTGGCATTGGATTGTTGTCTGTTTGTATGTGCAGGTATTTCCTTGAAAGCCCTTGATGGTTAATTCCAAGGCATTGAGATAAGGATTTTACCCGAAAACAGCTGTTACTCTGCCCGATTTTTGTCAGAATTTTAATGTGCTTAATGCAAAGTGGTGCTAAGACAATAAGTTCATCTGGATCCCCCAAGTGTCAATGTGTTGGTATTGATAATTCCAAAGGAAGGGAAATCTACCTTGACTCACAATGTCAAGTGTTGGCTTCTTATTTCGGTTAGACCGTTCTTTTCCTTAGCTTTTATTTTACGCAATAGGATAGCCTCTTCATCTCCTCCCCTTCTTAAATTTTCAAAACCTTCTCCCTTTTTCAAAATATTCTTATGTTTGCAATCATTTTCAAAACCTCTTTTCTCAAAAAATATCTTTTGCCCTTAGTGGCTTTTTTTCAAAAGTTTAGACACTGTTAATTGTCGAAACGAGTGGTTATACCCCACGATTTTGAAATTGATTGATATAATGAGATATTTTCCGCGTGAGAGAGCTAGTGGCATACTCGTCGATTTTATCCGAGTTGGAGCCCTTCTTTCATTTGCGATGCAACGAACTTGTTTGTTCTCATGCTCAAGATCAATGGCTGAGTATTTCTCTCCGACGACGATAAAGTGTTTATTCGTTTTAAAAAAACGTTTTCCCTTTAAGCGGAACTACATTAGCTCTGACTTCTCCATTGCACCGAGGAGGTATGTAGGCCCAAAGCTAAACGCTTTGCCGAGCTTATTTTAAAAATAAAACAAACCCTTTTTTAGCACGCACACACACACAGATTTTCAAAAAGGTTCTTGTGGAGTACCACAGATATGAGGGGTGCTTTAAACCTTCCCCTCATATAATCAACACCCGAACCTGAGATCTCTTTCTTGTTTTAAAAACAAAACTTTGGGTTTTACGTTCTTTTCCCTTTTCCTTTGAAAAAATAAAGTGCGGTGGCGATTTCAAACGAAATATTGATTCGAGTCAAATCCTATGGCTTCGATATCAGACGTTGTTGTCGATGCTTTGAGTAGGAAGTCCTTGCATATGTCTATGTTAATGGTGAGAGAGTTGGATTTAATTGAACAATTCAGAGATTTGAGTTTAGTATGCGAAGACACTCCTAACAGTGTTAAATTGGGTATGTTGAAGCTAACTAGTGGTATTCTGGAGGAGATTCGAGAGGGTCAGAAAACTGATGTTGAGTTGGTTTATAAGTTGACTCTGATTAACCAAGGTAAGGGAGGTGAATTCAGAATCGACGAGAATGGCATAATGAGATTTGGTGACCGTGTTTGTGTTCTTGATGTTGCCGAATTGAGAAAGAGTATTCTGGAAGAAGGACATCGTAACGGATTGAGTATTCATCCTGGTGCTACCAAGATGTATCATGACTTGAAGAAGCTATTTTAGTGTCATGGAATGAAAAAGGAAATAGCTGAATTTGTTTATGCTTGCTTGACTTGCCAGAAGTCGAAGATTGAGAATCAGAAGCCGTATGGAGCTATGCAACAGTTATTTATTCCTGAATGGAAGTGGGATAGTACATCTATGGATTTTGCTTCTGGTTTGCCAAGGACGGTGAAGAATTGTGAAGCTATTTGGGTTATTGTGGACAGGTTGACGAAGTCTGCTCACTTCATACCGATAAGAATGGATTATCCTATGGAGAAGTTGGCTCAGTTGTATATTGAGAAAATAGTGAGTCTGCATGGTATTCCTTTGAGTATCGTGTCAGATAGAGATCCAAGGTTTACATCTCGATTCTGGGAAGGTTTGCAGAAGGCTTTGGGTACTAAATTGAGGTTGAGTTCTGCTTATCATCCGCAGACTAATGGTCAAACTGAGAGAACGATTCAATCATTGGAAGATCTATTGTGTGCCTGTGTATTGGAAAAAGGTGGTGCATGGGATATTTATTTTCCGTTGATTGAATTTACCTACAATAATAGTTTTCATTCGAGCATTGGTATGGCTCCATTTGAAGCTTTGTATGGTAGAAGATGTAGGACACCTTTGTGTTGGTATGAATCTGGTGAGCGTACGGTGATTGGACCAGAAATTGTGCAAGAGACTACGGAGAAGATTAAAATGATTCAGGAGAAGATGAAGGCTTCTCAGAGTCGCCAGAAGAGCTATCATGATAAGAGACGGAGGACACTTAAATTTCAAGAGGGAGATCACGTGTTTCTGAGAGTGACTCCTATGACTGATGTTGGTAGATGTCATACCCCAAAATTTGCCCATCATATTTCAAAATATTTTGACTCATATGATCTTCAATTGCTCAAGAGAATACAGGGATTGGGCACACATACCTGGCTCATAAGCAATTAACCCACATCTAGGGTTTTCCTTATCTCAAGGTGAAATCAGTTTCTGAGGCCTCAAATGAACCTCATGGATTCTTATATGCCTCAAATAATTCTCACACCAAGTTTCAAACTATGATTCACAAGATTGCTCAGTCAGAAGCTCAAGTGGTCAACAGTCGACCAGTTTGACCTAAAAGTCAACTATGGTTAACATAGAGTCAAAACTCCTGATTTCGGGTCAACATCAAGCATATGAGGTCATATTCATCATTTGATCAAAGGTTGATCATGATTCATCAAGAAAAGATCAGAAATCAATAAAACCCATAGTTGCTAAATTAGGGTTTTGGAACTAAAAGTCAACTGAACTTTGACCAGCCATAAATTTCACATGTTTCATGAGAAATTTCCCAACCAAAGCCTATTCTGAAGGAAATGAAATTCTCTACAACTTTTATGTTGGGCCCAAGGTCAGGAAATGCACCATTCGAGAGATATAAGCCAAACTATTACAGGTCCTTTTTAAAGTCAACAAAAAGCTGTTTCTTGTCAGGAGCAATATTATCAAGATAAAATCTCCAAATGAAAAATATGTTCCAAAAAGTCCTAGAACACCTTCATAGGTTAAAAATTGAGTGAGTTATGATCGTCAGAAGTTGGAGAAATTTGAGAAAATGCATGAAATCCTAAGTGAGGAATTTTGGTTTGTTAAGTAATGGGCCCATATTTTTGTGTTATCCACGTGATTCCAAACTCCTAGGAGGCCTATAAATATATTTATATTTATTTTATGATTTTTATTTCTTTTATTTTGAGTTTATTTATTTAAATTCAAATAAAATCAAATAAAATCACAAATTAAATGACAAAAGATTATGAGTTTATTTTCAATATTTTTCTTTCAATCTAAAATTATCTTGGGACCCATAATTTAATCTCACATAATTATTTTTTATTTTTATTCTTTTATTTTGAGTTTATTCATTTAAATTCAAAATTAAATCAATAAAATCATAATTTAATTGGAAAAAATTATGTGATTGATTTTATTGATTCTAATTGATTCAATAACACGTGAAAGGCAAGAGTGTTGAGAGATTGAACAAATTTAGTAAGGTTTCATATGATTTTCAATCAAATATTTTCCAAAAAATTTCTCTCACTAATCTCTTGATTTAATTCCAATTCTTTTTGCCCTAATTCATTCATTATATAAACACAACAAACTCAGCCTCTCTCTCTCTCTCTCTCACGAATTCCTAGTCTCCATAACCATTCCTAAAAATCCAAGTTTCAAGAAAAACTAGGGCAAGAACTTTTTCTCAAGTGCAGCCTGTTTCAACACCAGCTAACCATTACAAACGCTTCACAAGGTAATATAGAGTGGTATTAGTCTATTAATGATGTATTTTTGACAATTATTTATTTTTAATCGAAAACTCGATTTTTTATAATTTTATCAATAATTGTTTTAAACACTAAAATATTAACTTTTTTTTTCTTTCTTTTTGCACATATTTTTAATCAACTAATTAATTAGGATTTAATCCAATAATTAATTAAAATCAGGATAAATAGTTCTTTCTCGCACTAATCCTATTTTTCGTTCTCGTTTTTTTCAGGTTTATCAAAACCTCGACGTTGGCCCGAGCGACTATTTATTTAAATATTTTTTGGAATGTGTAATACGGTGAACTGACTTTTTTAATCGGAATATCGCGGATAGCAAGAGTCGCCACCGACTTTTATTTTATCCAAATATCAGAAAGGCTAAAAGAACAGAAAAAAACCTTTTTAAGAAATTTTGAGTTCGGGGGGTAATTATGTAAAGGGAAGGTGTAAGGCACCCTTTGCATCCATGGTTTTCCATGGGCTCTTAATTGCTTTGCTCGTTTTCGAAACCAAAAGTTTAGAAATGTATAGAAGAAGAAGAAACAAGGACTTTAGCTCGTAAATGAGCGTAGCCTTGAGAGCGTTTGTTTAAGAAAAAGTTGATAAAAGACATTTTAGCCAGAGCAAGGCAATTAGGGGCAATTACCTTATAATTTGAAAAAGAGGTTCTTTTAGCCTTTCAGGGTAAAAGGGTCTATCCATGCCATGGAGGGCAGGAAGCCTTTCATTCGGATGTTAACGGGTCATCGAGTTATCATTCGCCTTAAGACTGACCCATGCCATAGAGAAGGCAAGTAGTCTAACGGGAAGGATCAGAACAGCCTTTTTCGTAGGCATCCAGAGGATACCTCAGCCTTTCGTAGGCAACTTCCGAGGGTCGAGGTCATGTTGGTGTATCGAAGGCAGCATCATTTAGGGACTTATGACCTTTATTTGTATCGAGGCAGCATGGCTGAGGTATCCTCGTATTCGAGGGACATGGCTATTCTATAAAGAACACAAGGCAACAGGCAACAAGGCAACAGGCAACAAGGCAACAGGCAACAAGGCAACAGAGAGGTTATCCCAAAAGTGTGCGTGTGTGCACCAATCATGTGATTATATTCAGAAAATTATCTTGTAATTAGATGATTCTAATTAATTAAAGACTTGCACTCCCTAAGATTACTAACCACGCAATAGATATTAACAGTAATAATGGGGGAAGGGAAATTGTAACCAGCGGAGGAAAGGGGAATTGAAACCAGCGGGATAAAAATAAAGCAAAAGGTTTAACACAAGTAATAATTGAGGACATGGTTTAGGGTTACCGATGTTCGTAGCTTTGGCGACTGACAAACCCTGAAGATTGGAAAAGAAAGAATAAACAAGAAGGGGTGAGTGCACTATCGGTTCGGAGGCGAACGAAATTAACCCTAAAGTAAGAATATAAAGAATTTAAGAATGCATAAATAAACGAAACGATACTTAGCTTTGCATTTGATTTGATATGGTTGGCGGTCGGAGGAAGCCCCGGAGGTAAGCCTAAAAAATGGCAAAGGCAGAAGAATGAAGGCAAGACAAACCCTAAAATCAAAAGGAAACAAAATAGACTTTTTAAAAAATAAAATAGGGTACTTAGCTTTGAGTCTTGATCGAGCGCATAGTCGGAAGGAACCATGTTGATAACCCTGAAAAGGCACAAAAGAAATATTCAGTGTAGGGCATGATCTTCGTAAACCCTGATTAGGGTACGAATGTAAATAAGAAAATCACAAACGATTTAATTAAATATTGGTCTCGCGACCTAATTAATTAAATCGGGATAAAAAATTAAGATCGAGTGCGAAAATATTCTTCATGAATTTTTATGGATTTTTATGAATTTTTTATGAATTAAATAAAAGAGTTATGATTTTTTAAGGTTTAAGTAAATAATTACAAGAAAATATAATAAGTAAATAATTAATATTTATATTAAAATTAAAAGGAAGTATAATAAATAAATTATTATTATTATTATAAAAAAAAGAAAATAAATAGTTATTGTTAATAAGAAAAAGAGAATATTTATAATGATATATATATATATATATATATATATATATATATATATATATATATATATATATATATATATATATATATATATATATATATATATATATATATATAAGAAAAACAAGTTATATGATTAAAATTAAAAAAAAAAATTGCAAAAACTTAGCTATGATCTGGTGTGGCAGCGCGCGTGGGAACATGGGGCACCTGCAGGTCTGGATGCGTTGGATTGTAAGAGCGTGAGATCTGATGGTGGAACGCTGAGGGAGCATGGCATCTGCGTGGAGCGTGTTGTACCGGATCCAGAAATTCTCTTCCCCAGATGCGCGCGCTTCTCATTTGAATTGGACCACTCGCGTGATGACACGATGTCATCTTCTTCCCACCTTCCGTCGTCTTAGGTCTGTAACGACCTTTAGTGACGGCATGCCTCCGTAGCTGAAACCTGTGCATTACGAATACGGGCAAACAACACCAAAAACTTTTCGCGAGGCCATTGTTATGTTCGTCTAAACCTCACGAAGACAACCATGGCCCCAATTGAACCTAAATTTACCTGTATGAGAAAACCCTAATTGAAGCTTGCTAATCCTAACAATGGTGGAACGTCCATAACAGCATATAAACACGATTAAAGCTCCAGAAACAATCAGTATATCATGACAAACACATATATGCAATTGGATTTTAATATGGATGCTTGAATAAACGTAATCGATTCAATTTAGGTTTAGACAAACCGTGAGCAATAGAGAGTGATTCTTGATGCTTTAAGCCTTGAATTTGATTGATAAAGCTTTCTTGATGCCCCTGGTACGTGTTACAATCCACAAAATACCTTGAATTGGTCTGCAATTCAGAATTCGTGTTTGAGATTACCTTGGTTTTTGAAGCTCGGGTTTTGACTCTTGAGGGCAGAATTCTTGAACCCTTGTGATCTGCATTGCTTGGGTACTTATAGAGGATGAATTAGGGTTACTAATTTTGGAGAGAATCCAATTGAATCTTTGATTGCCATTGAAGAAAATTTGATTTGCATTATGGTTTCAATCCTTTCTAAATTTGCTTAATTCCAATATTTTTCAACCAAATCTCATGGATCACGAAAATTGAATCTTCAATGTGATATATTTGATTGGAATCAAGGCAAAATAAGACCTCTAATTATTTTTATGATTTTATATATTTAATTTATGATTTAAAACCATAAAATAAATAAAAAAAAATCCCAAAAATAATAAAACTCTGGTTTTAGGGCGTGCATGGGCCTATGATAGATATTGGATAAAAAGAATGTAAGCCCATTTGGAAATATCTTGAGTTTTAGTCTTTTTCTCTTCACATTTTACTCAAAAATAGTCCAACTTTGACAAGGCATATCTCCCTCAATTTTTGAGGTATGGAAGTGTTCTAGGACTTTTTAGAAACCTTAGAGAGTCCTTTAACCAGTGTTTTTGGTCTCATATCTTAATTCTTTTTCATGCTCATTTTATGTCCTTTTGAAAAAAGTGTCTTTTTGTTGACTTTTGAAAAGGACCTATAATGTTTTAGTCCATATCTCTCAAATGAAGCATTTTTGGACTTGGCATGTGAGAGACAATTTCCTTGATGAACCATGATCAATTCTTGATCAAATGGTGAATGATACTTCAACATGAGGATGTTGACAAAAAATCAGGAGTTTTAACTTTGCTTTGACCACAGTTGACTTTTTAGGTCAACTAGTCGACTGTTGACTTTCTGAACTTTTGAATGACCAGAACTTTGAGATAGGCCTTGATACTTGTCATGGAGGTAATGTGGGATATGTTGAGCCATATGAGACGTCTTGGAACCATTGATTTACTGATTTTCCTTTGAATGAGCCCAACCCTAGTTTAGAGCCTTTGTATAGGAGAAAGTGTCTATGAAGCTTTGAACTTTGATTTGCATTTGTACAAGAGAAATAGTATGGGCAAATTTTGGGGTATGACAGAATGTAATAGTTAAATAGGATTTTAATTTCCGTCTTTACTTTCCGCATACCCCCTACAGGTGTTTATTGTAAATCCCCCGTCCCTAAACTTGTAATAGCGTAGGTCTTTACTTTCCGCACTTTAATTCCTGCACAATATTTATTGTGTGGTTAGTAATTAGGGAGTGCAACCCCTGAATTGAATTAGAATAATTTATACAAGATAAATATAACTGAATTGAATCACCTAATTTCTGCACACACCCACCTTTAGGGTAACCACTCTTATGCTGCCTTCTCGATCAAATAGTCAAGTCCCTTCGAGCATAGGGATACCTTAGCTTGTTGCCTTCGATTCAAAATCACCATGTCCCTCCGATAAAAGATCATAGTCCCTTCGAGTTGCCTGCGATAAATATGATCTCGTCCCTCGATTAAATGGTGATAGTCCCTTCGAATGCTAAGGTATCCTTACTGTTGCCTAAAATGACTATTATATCCTTCCCCGAGACTACCTGTCCTCTTTATGGTAGGGACAGTCTCATGGTGAACGATAATCTTCGATGACCCTTCACATCCAATGAAAGGACTACCTACCCTCCCTATGGTACGGATAGCCCTTTCAAACGAATATCTTAAAGAACAAGAAAGATAATCTTAGGGTAAGTGCTCTTAAATGCTTGTTCCACATTCAAACTTTCAAATTACTTTTCACACCTCCTTTCAAAACGATTTCCAAAAGGCTACGCTTATTTATAAGCTAAAGTCCTTATTCAAATCTTTTCGATTCACACACCATGGATACAAAGGGTGCTTACACCTTCCCTTTGTATAACCTACCCCGAACTCAAAATCTTTCAAAGGTCTTTCCTGTTCTTTTAGCCTTTCCTAATTGGATAAAATAAAAGTCGGTGGCGACTCTTGCTATCCGCAACATTTCAAAAAAGTCAGTTCTCCCACCGTATTACAGTAGAGCACTAAAGTCAAGGAAGTTGACTCCACGTCTCATTGGTCCGTATCAGATTACAGAGAGATTTGGAGAGGTGACTTACCGTATTGCGTTGCCACCAATGTTGGCAAATTTGCATGACGTATTTCATGTGTCTCAGTTGAGGAAATACATCGTAGATCCATCCCATGTAATCCAAATGGATGACGTACAAGTGAAGGACAATCTGACAATTGAGGCCTTACCTGTGAGAATTGAAGACCGGAAGCTGAAGCAATTGCGTGGTAAGGAGATAGCTTTGGTTCGAGTGGCTTGGGAGGAGCAGCAGGTGGAAATGTTACCTGGGAACTAGAGAGTAAGATGAAGGACTCATATCCTGAGTTGTTCGCTTAAGGTATGTTTTCCAAGACAAAAACTTTTCTAGTGGGGGAGAGTTGTAACACCCCATAAATTTCTTTATTTAATTTAATTGATTTTTGAATTAAATATTAGAATTAATTGAGTTATTTGAGAAATATGGAATAATAAGGCTAATGGGCCAGTGTTGCGAGTAGCGATTGGGGGGTGTGTCAGTTGCAAAGCCTTTTACTAAACTAAGGTTATATTTTTCATAAACAAGGAAAAGAGAGAAATTTTTGAAAATTGGAAGCCAAGAGAGAACAGAAGAGCTGAACGTGAAATTGGGAGAAGAGCAAAGTGCGAAGAGCGATATCATCCAAGAATTTGACATCAAGGTAAGGGGGGATTCTTCTCATTAACCTATATTATGGGTATTATGAATGATTCGATTAAGTTTGTATGTTAGGATTCTGAATTGGATTATTGGTCAGAGTTTGGGGTTTTGGAGAAATTTAGGTTCAAATCATGATGTGTGATGCAATGGACTTGTTGTGAATGATAATTGATGTTGGATATTGATGTTAAAACATGTTAGAAGTATGTGTAAATATGCATCTTCGTGCTGTTATGAGATTATGGACGTTTTGGTATGATTGGGTTCGCATTTGGGATGAATGAAGTGCTGCAGAAACGTGATTTTTCTGCTATATCAGTAATGTAATCGGTTACATGAGGAGGGTAATCGATTACATGGTCTCGGGATAGGCAAAGAACTGCATTTCGCGATGATGTAATTGGTTACATCATTCAGGTAACCGATTACCACTGGGCGAAATTGAAAAATAAAAGTTACTGCCAGTGATGTAACCGGTTACATCATTCAGGTAACCGGTTACCACTGAAGCTTTTTGAAAAAAATGTTTATTTTAAATATATGTAACTTTTAAACCGTTAATCCTTTTTGTACGCCGTTTTGAGAACCCGTTAAATAAATTAACTCTCAATTTTATGAAATAGATTAGGGAGTTGCAACTTCAAACTATTTTATTCGGTTTTGAAAATTTGTATTTGGTGGTAAATTGAGTAACGGTACGGATATGCTATGCGGTGTTTTAGCTAGTATGATTGCTGAGGTGATAATATATTGCTGTGTTAAATGTATTATGTTGTGGTGAATATCAAATGGTTGTGATATTAGTATGCTTTGTGTGTTGTGGATTGATCGGCCACCAATTTCACCTTGTTCCTATGTTCGAATCAATGGAAAAGCATTTCATTCGGTGGTATTTTGAGTCGTTTTAGTCTAGTTCTTTTTAGTTTTGTTAATTTTAGTATTTGAGTTTGGTGTGTTATGTTTTCTAGTTTTTGTTTTTTTTCCATTGCTTTTGATCTTGTGTTGGTAGTGTTTAAGTTATGCAGATACAGGGCACGATTCGAGACAAGAAAAAGTGGTTTTTGGCGAGACAGAGCTGTGACACGGCCACCCGTGTCATGTGACACGGCCATGTCACACTTGCTGAAGGGAAATGATTGAAATTGTTAAAAGCCAAGAAGTCAGAGATCTGACACGGCCACCCGTGTCCCGTGACACGGCCGTGTCAGACGTGCGCGCAGAAAAAGTTTTGTTTTCAACTCTTGGAATCAATCACTTAAGGAAGGGCATTATGGACTTTTCGGAGGAGAATAATTGCTGAGAGATATTTAGTCACTGTTTGGAAAGGAGAAAATCACTTTTTGACGGTCGGAGAACGTGAAAAGAAGGATTGAAAGCACTAGGGTTTGAAGCTAAGAAATCTTCAAGAGCATCCGCAATTGAAGATCAATTCCGATTCATCTTATTGTAATGTCTTTAACCTTAAATTTTGTTATTTTGACAATTGCCATGAGTAGCTAAACTATTACTTGTTAGGGTGATGTCCCTGGATCATGTGATGTAACGAATTATATTTACCATTGTTTTTAGATTATCTTTATGAAGTTCAGTTTATGATTAAAAGTTCTTATTGCTTCATTATATTGGAAAGTATATTGTTGATTTACGATTGGGATTTTGGTCCGACAAACCGACTCAATGCTTTTTAATCATAACGTTATCACTGATAATCACTTAGGAATAAGGGTTTGATGAATAGCGATCATTTTATCCGGGCTATGTCTTATAGAATCTTGATATAAAATTATCGTGATCAAGAATGAGAAGATAGTTTTAATCTCAAGATGTTTTTCACTAAGGAATTAGGAAAAATCAATGTTTGGCATTGGTAGTTGAGAATTTCGTCAGTTAGTCTGTCAATTGGTAATTACTTCGTTACAGAGCGATTAATACATCTATCCTAACTTGTCTCCGCATACTTTCATTAGTCAAACTATTTTAACTCTTTCGTTTTGCATAAGTTGTTATTTAAACTAAATATAAAAACCAAACACCCCGATGACTTTTTATTCAATTGCACTATTCTGAAACATTTAATTCCTACGCAGTCCGTGAGTTCGATACTTGGGGAATTTACTCTATTATTACTACATCGGTAAAAATAGTACACTTGCTATTTTACCGGTCAAGTTTTTGGCGCCGTTGCCGGGGACTGCCAAATTATAAGTTGAAAAATAGTTCAATTGAATTTTTGTTGCTATGCAACTAAATTTTTTATTTTTATTTGTTTGATATTTCATTTGCTTATTACTAATAAATGTCTAATCTTTGTATGCGAGGTAAGGCCTCAGTAGATTTTCTTTTTGACGCAGAGCCAGAACGATCACTGCGAGCTAGTCTTCGAAAAGCAAAGCAAGAACGACTGGAAGCGTTATAAGACATTCTGACAGCTTCGGAATCTTATAACGAGGAAATGCTCTCTTTTCATTCTGAGTATTCAGATTCGGAGGCTGAAACGATGGCAGCTCCCGTAGAAAGGCTGTTAGGTGATTATGGTGGAGCAAATGCTCCAGCTGGCCGGATGACAATTGTAAATCAACCGGTCGATGTTGCTCACTTTCAGCTACACCCAGCAACAATTCGACAACTAGAGAAGTAACCATTTTCAGGAAGAATAAATGAAGATGCTAATAAACATTTACAAAGGTTTCTTACTATGACAACATCTCTGAAGATAGAAGGACACTCTGAAGAAGCCAAGAAGTTGGTTATGTTTCCATTCACGTTAGTGGATGACGCTGAAGAGTGGTTCTACTCATTACCTGCTGGGAGTATTACCACATGGCAACAAATGGAGTCGACCTTTCTGAATGAGTATTTCCTTGCTGCTGTTTATATTCGTAAGAGGTATGATATTGTTAATTTTAAACAGAAGGAAGGAGAATCACTTGGAGATGCTTATAAGAGATTCAAGAGGTTTTTGGTGGCATGCCCAACTCACAACATGGATGTCACTGAACAAATGCAGAATTTTCTGAATGGTCTTAAAATGAAGACTAAGCAATTGATTGACACAGCAGCTGGTGGCTCATCCAACTTTTCAACAACCACTGGTGTTAAAAAAATCATAGAAGCTATTGCGGCCAATGAACACTTGGAGTTATATGACCGGAGTGTTAGCCAACCTGAAGGATTAGTGGATATAAAATTTTCAATGCAAGTTGTGAAAATAGAAGATCAGGTAGCTGCAGAAGTTGAGTGGAGATTGAAACAGATGGGTCTTGAAAAACAAACAGTAGCACAAGTTCAACCGGCTCAAGCAAGTCAACCGGTGGGGTGTGAAATATGTGAAGGACCTCATTTTACTATTCAGTGTGTTGCTACAGCTCAGCAAGTGGAGGAAATAAATTTCTTGAAGCAAAACAACCCCTACTCAAATACCTACAATCCGGGGTGGAAAAATTATCCAAATTTTTCATGGAAGGATCAACCAGGGAATGCTCCTAAATAAGGGGTTATTCCATATCAAGGTCAGCAGTCGCGGTAACAATATAGACCTCCTCAACAACATTATCAACAACCTCAGCAACAGGCCCCTAGAAAAGCGGATTGGGAGATCGCCCTTGAAAAGATGGCCGCTCAAAGCTCCCAATTCCAAGAAGAAACAAGGAGTAATTTTCGAAACACGGGTGCATCCATCAAAAATCTTAAGGTTCAGATGAGTCAGATAGCACAACAACTCGCCAATGCTCAACCACAAGGTGCCTTACCAAGTGCAACTGTTACAAACCCAAGGGAGCATCAGAATGTGAATGTCATCTCAACAAGAAGTCTGAGAAGATCAAAACCAGAAGAAAAAAATGTAACCGAGTATGATGATATCATCAAAGTAGATCTTGAAGTGCGTGAAAATAAGAAAGTGCCAGAGGAGGTGATACAACCTGTGAAGCCAACTGAAGAGAAAAGAAAAAAAGAGCCGACACCATTGATTAAGTTGTCGTATCCTTCTCGAGTAGCAAAGAAGGACCAAAAAGAGCAAGACTTTGAGAAGTTTGCCACATACTTCAAAAAGTTAGAGATCAATATTCCATTCTTTGATGCACTCGAGAAAATGCCATTCTACAGGAAATTCATGAAGGAAGTGATATCTAAAAAGAAACCAACAAGGGGTGAAGGGGTAGTTAAGAAGGAGAAATGTTGTGCAATCTCACCAGAGAAGAGAATACCAATCAAGCAGAAAGATCCTGGATCAGTTGCAATACCGTGCACGATAAAAAATAAAACTTTCATGAAGGTTCTAATTGATTCGGGTGCTAGTGTGAGCTTAATGCCGTTATCTATCTTTAAAAAGCTCGGTATTGAAAAGGTGAGTGAAATAGGAAAGAGTTGAAATTTGCAGATCACACCATGAAGAGGTCATATGGGGTGGCAGAAGATGTATTTGTAGAAATTGACAAATTTGTTTTTCCAGTTGATTTTGAAATAATGGATATCCCTGAAGATGAAGAGACCCCTATTATTCTGGGTCGACCTTTCTTGCGCACTAGTCGGTGCAATTTCGATATTGAAAAAGGTACTCTGAATTTGAAATCTTTTGATGAAGAAATAACTCTAAAAGTGTTAAACACCAAGAAGCAATGTGAAAGTGGAGATAATCAATCTTCAGTTGGAATGATCCACATAGTAGGCGAAAGCAAAAGATCGGAACCGACCCCAAAAAAGGTCTCAAGCAAAATCTCTCAGGTGGCAGCATCTCATATAAAAACTCCAAAGTCCAATAAAGAGATCAAGGAAAGAAAGAAAAAGGAAAATCGAGGTGAGGAGATGGAAGTTGAAAGTGACTTGAGGCACAAAGTGGTCCATCCTTTAAATCTAGATGAGTTCTGGGTTGCAGAAAGGACAAGCAACATGGTGTGGAAGAGGAAGTATACCCCATAATAGAAGGGAATGGACCGTCGAGCCATGCGACGTTAAACGAAGCGCTTCGTGGGAGGCAACCCACAGGATTTCTTTTTAATAGTTTTATGTGTTTTTGCATTTTATTTTGTAGGTACAAACAGTGTGTCTCTTGCGAAGAGAAAAGCGAGAAGGGACAAATAAGTCTGGACATAAAAAAATAATAAGTTTGGAGGAGGTCAGGGGCCTGACACGGGCACCCGTGTCATGTGACACGGCCGTGTCGTAAACCCTGAAGGATATTTATTTGAAACCCAAGGTTGGAAGGGAGGCAGAGTCATGACACGGCCACCCGTGTCATGTGACACGGCCGTGTCAGGCAGATGCGCTGATTTTTGGTGAAATTTCATTTTCTTTGTGGTGGGCCCCCTATCAACCCTCCACCTCCGCCTTAGTAAGCACTGTAAGTCTCCCTTATGCTTGCTTACACATTGCGGACAATGTTAAGTCCAAGTGTGGGGGAGGTTCTTTCGTTTTAAGTTATTTTATGTTATTTCCGTTTGTGTTATTTCCTTATTTTATGTGTGTTTTGAGTCTTCTGTGCACGAGGATGAATGTGATTTCAGAGAAAAGTATCATGGGAATAAAGGTGAAAAAGGGGAAAGACGCATCTTAAATTGGCTTCCGGGGCACCTGTGAAAGTTGGCACAACTGAAGAAAAATGCTAGACGCAACTTGATGGTGCCAAATGAATGAGTTTAGAGCAACCCGAACCGGACATGAAGTTGTACAAAATGGAGACCAATGTTGAACCTGTAAGCAATACCTAACATGTGAGGATATACAAAGCCAAACACATCATTTCATCATGAGAAAGCATCAGGTATGGCATCATCACTCTAATTTTGCATTTGTTCTTCATATAGTACACAAATTGATCACACACACTGAGGCACTTTTGTTTGTGTAACCCTGAGCCTTTCTTACCCAACCTTGTTGTCTATTATCCCTCGTTAACCAATCTTTACCCATCATCCATGTTGTTCTTTTAATAAAAAAAATGTATATATATTTTTTCATAACCCCTCTTGTTTCCTCTATATTTGGTATTAACTATAAGTCCGAGTCCGATAGCAAAAGTTAAGTTTGGGGTAACCAAGTCCGGTAGCAAAAGAAGGAGGCAAATGTGAAAAGAAAAAAAAGAACACATGCAAGAAAGAAAATGTTTGTGCAAAAGGAAAAAAAATAGAAAATTGATTTTGTTTTACAAACTTGTCATCATGTAAAGAGTTCTAAGAGTCCGGAAAGCAGAAAAATTGCTAAAGACTCCAAATGCTATGTAATGTGCAAAAAGATATCGGACGGATTAGTTAATACCAAACCATAAACCCTCGTACCCAATTTCTTTGTTTATCCTACCTAACCTAAGCCCCGTTACAACCTGTAAGTCCTCAAAAAGTGTGTGTTATTGATTATGTGGAATTGTGTCAGAATGTGTACAAAATTTAAGAGTAGATATGTATGCCTTGATGAATGAGTGAAACACTTAAGAGGGGAATCGAACACTTTGACATGGAAGTAAATATCAAGTGTGGAAGCATCAGTTATGTTGTGGAGCATAAGAAAATTCATAGGTATCCTCTTGCTTTCTCGTCCATCACTTGAGGACAAGTAATGAGCTAAGTTTGGGGTTGTGATCGGCCACCAATTTCACCTTGTTCCTATGTTCGAATCAATGGAAAAGCATTTCATTCGATGGTATTTTGAGTCGTTTTAGTCTAGTTCTTTTTAGTTTTGTTAATTTTCGTATTTGAGTTTGGTGTGTTATCTTTTCTAGTTTTTGTTGTTTTTTTTTCATTGCTTTTGATCTTGTGTTGGTAGTGTTTAAGTTATGCAGATACAGGGCACGATTCGAGACAAGAAAAAGTGGTTTTTGGCGAGACAGAGCTGTGACACGGCCACCCGTGTCATGTGACACGGCCATGTCACACTTGCTGAAGGGAAATGATTGAAATTGTTAAAAGCCAAGAAGTCAGAGATCTGACACGGCCACCCGTGTCCCGTGACACGGCCGTGTCAGACGTGCGCGCAGAAAAAGTTTTGTTTTCAACTCTTGGAATCAGTCACTTAAGGAAGGGCATTATGGACTTTTCGAAGGAGAATAATTGCTGAGAGATATTTAGTCACTGTTTGGAAAGGAGAAAATCACTTTTTGACGGTCGGAGAACGTGAAAAGAAGGATTGAAAGCACTAGGGTTTGAAGCGAAGAAATCTTCAAGAGCATCCGCAATTGAAGATCAATTCCGATTCATCTTATTGTAATGTCTTCAACCTAAAATTCTGTTATTTTGACAATTGCCATGAGTAGCTAAACTATTACTTGTTAGGGTGATGTCCCTGGATCATGTGATGTAACGAATTATATTTACTGTTGTTTTCAGATTATCTTTATGAAATTCAGTTTATGATTAAAAGTTCTTATTGCTTCATTATATTGGAAAGTATATTGTTGATTTACGATTGGGATTTTGGTCCGACAAACCGACTCAATGCTTTTTAATCATAACGTTATCACTGATAATCACTTAGGAATAAGGGTTTGATGAATAGCGATCATTTTATCCGGGCTATGTCTTATAGAATCTTGGTATAAAATTATCGTGATCAGGAATGAGAAGATAGTTTTAATCTCAAGAAGTTTTTCACTAAGGAATTAGGAAAAATCAATGTTCGGCATTGGTAGTTGAGAATTTCGTCAGTTAGTCTGTCAATTGGTAATTACTTCGTTACAGAGCGATTAATACATCTATCCTAACTTGTCTCCGCATACTTTCATTAGTCAAACTATTTTAACTCTTTCGTTTTGCATAAGTTGTTATTTAAACTAAATATAAAAACCAAACCCCCCGATGACTTTTTATTCAATTGCACTGGTCTGAAACATATCATTCCTACGCAGTCCGCGAGTTCGATACTTGGGGAATTTACTCTATTACTACATCGGTAAAAATAGTACACTTGCTATTTTACCGGTCATGGATGAATCATTATGAATCGTTGGTGGATGTTGATGATGAGCATGTTGTGGTTGATGCATGCATTTTATAATCATTATGTGGCTAATCCTTGATGATGGTGGATCAGTGGTAGCTAATTTCCATTGTGTGGAATTAGTGAGTGGGTGTCGCCATATCCTTGACGATGGTGGATCGGTGAGGTGGGTTCGTCCCGTATTTGGTACCACATGCATTTAGTTGCATTGCATTAGGTTGTTGTGCATAATTATAACATGAATGGAGGTTGTCCAATGTTATAATTCGCATGTGTTTGATATGGATGGTTGTGTTTGATGAATGTTGCTATACTATTTGAAATATAATTGATTTGGGTGAATAATGTATGAATGAGGCTGTATTGTTTATATTCCTATAACATTTGTTAATGCGAATGAAACTCACCCTTACTGTTGTTATTTTTCAGATTGAGGAGTAGCTTTTGTACTTGGTGAGGATTAGCTCGTCAAGTAATTCGTTAGAGTCAGTTGGCTCTGTGTCATGCTCTGGTCGTGTAACACTGGGGACGTTATGTAGAGTTATTTGATAAACTCTTAATATTGGATGTTTTGTTTATGGTGGTATTTTGAGTCTATGACTCTGGTTGTTTCATTATTCAGATGTTAAAGATATTTTTCGCTGTGTTAACATGTTAATCTGGATAATTTTGGTTTAACGTTTTCTTTTATGGCATGACATGAGTATTATTTTATTTATCTGGAAGTTGTAATGCCCTTTTCATGTTTTACTCTGATTATTGTTAAATTTTCCGCGGGGTTTTAGAAGGGTGTTACATCGAACCTTGTAACACCTCATTTCTACCCAGTAATTATAATATAAATCAGAGTATAAAAATTCCAACCAACACATGGGATATCGCAATTGCAGCTTAATAACAACGACATAAATGCATTCATACAACTATATCACATTGTTAAATTGGTGAACTCATATTTAACATATTTAGTCTTTAAAAATAACCACGCAGCAGATTCACAACTTTAAATTTTGAATAAACATAGCATCTTACTTCGACATAAAACCTTCAAAAATAACAAGTCTTAAGGAAAACAATTCAAAAATTCAGCAATAGAAACAAATCAAAAATAAGGAAAAACATGCGTTCGTCCCCCAGAGTGCTACGTATCAGAGCAACAACACCGACTCAAACTAATGAAGGTAACAACTATCCTTCTTGATTACCTGCATGTTACCAACAGAGGACAACATTCAAACATAAGGGGTGAGACATCGAACTATATAATCAAGTGTATGATAAACAATATATTAGAATTAGAGTATATAAAATCACCACTTGATACGAATGAATACTTCAATATTCACAACCCATCAACACAATAACTTAAATATGCAACTCAATACAATGCACATACATGTGGTACAATTAGAGCAGAACTCCTAACTTAAAACTGCCAATTAATAGAGGCATCAACAAGGCATAATTCTTCAACTTAATTTGCCAATCCAGGCCAACTTATCGAGCATCAACTCCAACTTAATATGCGATGTATGCGAAACAATTATGAATGTCACAACAACAAAAACGATAATAATCCAGCAGCAAACACAACAACTTATCAACATTGGCCATAAAACTTATAACTTCATTTTTGCCTATAAAAAGAGGCAACTGAACCAACTTCACATCACCTGCAAGTTTTACATGTTTTCAACAAATATCCAATACACCAATTCAACCAAAATAACCTACACGCGTTCCGTAATTATTTGGACAGTTTTTGACCCAAAAACGGTTAATTAATTTATCGGTTAAAATTACTAATACTTCTATTAGGTACTATTTTCATCAATTCTTATTATTACTACTAGTTCTCTGTTATTAAAAATTGCTTCTACTACAAAATCTAGTCTCTGCCATTATTCTTACTATCACAAAATAATTCTGCTGCTAAATCAATTTTCCTGTCATTGTATTTCAAACTATAACACCAGCTAGACTATATATATATATATATATATATATATATATATATATATATATATATATATATATATATATATATATATATATATATATATATATATATATATATATATATATATATATATATGTCCTTATGCTAATTTAATTAAGCTTATTACCAATTCATTTCCTGCTACTAATATATTACTTCTGCCAAACATACACTATATCTGCTACTTATAACTACTAAACCATAAACCATACTAATGTATCTCCTGAAATGGAATTTGTTATTTATATTTACGTTAGGCTAAAAACAATTAAGAAAAGGACAAAAATTGAGTGGTCCCGCCATCCCTTTATGAAGTGCCCGCCCATCCTCTTTGTTGGTCAAATGGGGCGCCCACCCTGGGCATATAGAGCGTCCGCCCCTTATCCTTTATGGCCCCCGCCACATTTTTTTCTTCTTCCTGACAATTACTCTTCTTCTTCTCTTCTCTGTTCTACTAATCCCAGAATCCATTTGATTCATAATTTTATCAACCCATTAACACGACACCCAGTATTACAGGAACATCAAATCATGCCAAATCAACACGGAATAATTTTTGCCATTAAACCCCAGCGAGTGCTGCCCCATTCTCTGGCCACCACCACCTTACATGAAAAAAATACAATCCATTTTCGTATTCCTCATCTCACGGTATTTTCCCAATGAACCGATTGGATTTTTGTTTCAAGCGATCTCGCCATCGACCACTGTAACACCCCAATTCTACCTTGGTAATTATTATGAAAATTAGAGTTATAAAATTCTTTTTCGACAAACAATTGGAGTATTTCAATTCAACTTGACAATAATATCATGCTATCACCGATACATAACACAAACACTATGATGAACAAAAACTACATGAATCAACTTTATTAACATTAAGCAGCGGAACTACATTAATCAACTTTGATGACATAACATCTTTTCAACTTAAAACCATTGTAACATCAGCAATTACTCTTCATGTATCAACATAGTTATTCAACAATAAAACCAAACGACTAAACAAGTAGTGTTCATCCCCCCGAGTGTTACGTATCAGAGTGACAACCCGACTCGAACTAGCAGCGACTAAATCTTCATCCTTCAATTACCTGCATGTAGCCCACGTAGAGGCAACATCACAACAGAAGAGGTGAGATATCAACCAATATAAGCAGGTGTATGATAAACGATATATTAGATCAGGATCATACAAATTTCACAACTTCATAACAGCAACTATACAACAACCAACAAACCACTTAGTAACAACAACAAGCCACTTATTAAATCAACGTAACAACTTAATCATCACAACTTAATAACAACAACAACCACTATGCCAAAAACAATATTTAATAGCGCTTTTTGATGATTTAATAGCGCTTTTAAGCGCTATTAAAGCTCTCGTTATTATAGGTTTGCTACCTAAGATAGCGCTTTTTAAGCGCTATTAAATTATCTTTTTAATATCACTTTTCAAACGTTTGATTTAATGCTAATATTTAATAGCGCTTTTCTGACAAAGCGCTATGTTAGGCTTATTTATTAAAAAGCACTTTACTCGAAAATGCTATCCTAGATCCCTATCTTTAATAACGTTTTCAAAAAAAGCGCTATTATAGGCATTTTTATACATTAAATTTGTTTTAGTGATTTAATATACTTAAAAAAGTAATAACATTATTTTTCTTGAAATGAAAATATAAATCAAAATAGTAAATTAAGAAATTAATAAATCTTGTATTGATAAAAAAAAGTGTAATGACAAATTAATCATATATCTAATAAGAAAACATTACAACCAAATCAAAACAAGTATACTGCAACATAAATGCAAGACTTCCACATAACAAAAACAGCAGTAGAACCACTAAAAAACACCAAGTCAGAGGAACTCATAAGCTACCCAACATTGAGGGCATCAAGTTTAGTTGCAGGCAGTTGCTAAATAGATATTTTAAAGCTTTAAGATACTCATCGTTCATAGTTTCAGTAGCCCGTAAATCCTTTTCAACAACAGCTACACGACCATACAAAACTTTGTTAGGCGTTTACATACTTAAGAGGAGACAATAAATCATAAATGAGATTATTCTAGTTAGCTTGATGAAGCAACTTATAATTAAACACTTTCATCATCATTTATCAATAAAATCAAGTTAAAAACAACATATTCATCTTCGTTTAACAACTTTTGAGTTAAACAAATACTTTTGAAGTCACTCATAAATAAGAAGCGCTTAGTAGAAGCCTAGGTCCCAATTTTTCTAAGCCTAGGTCTCCATTTTTTCTAGAAGAGGCTATATAGCATGACCATGTCCAACAACAATAGACTTTTCCTACAAATTGGGTTGGTTATATTAATCAAACAGTCACTTCCCTAAAATAAGCTTTGATATTTTTCAAAAGATTTGCTAACTTCGTATGTAACATATTAGTCTTTTCAATTAAAGATATTGCAAAATAAATGTTAACATTGCAAAATAAAAACTTTTCAAAATAAAAATCAATGTTAACATTGCATGATGGAAAAGAACTCACCAGTTATCGCTCTGACTATTTCACTAGAAGCATACTCTTGAATAGTATGATTTGAACAAATAAGTTTAACAAACATTGTAGCTTGAACAGATGCATCAGGATCCCTTGAACCAATCAAATTGAGTATAACCTAAACCCTACCAACCTCTGCAATTTCTCTTTTATTTCATTGACTGTGCATCACAAGGTTTGGAAGAGCACATATGGAAACAACTTTCATTTATTTAGTTGGTTGGTCTTCAAGCACATAATTCACTATAGCACAACAAGCTGGGATTTCATCAACTTTCCGAGAAAGACCCTCATTCTATTATTCTTCTTAAAGCTTTCTTCGTAACTCACCGACTTGAGTTTGTGCTTGATTTGATCTATCTGACATTTCAGCTATTCAAAATCATTTCCATCTAGAATAATAGGCAAACAATATCAGTAGTCAGTACTATGGTGTTATTCTTGTTCCTAACCATCATTATTATTCTCCAATTTACCTGTTAAATTTTTCAATCCTTTTCTTTAGATGGATCAGGAGTGTGAAGCACTGCTTCTAGCCTAGCCAATTCTTTTTCAAATATTTAACAAGCTACTTTTATGATACCACCTATACTAAGCATTTTAAAAAGATTATATGCTTTGTTTTAGTAGTAAAAGGAGATATATTGAAGGTAATTAAAAACATCAAGGGGGCTCTGACTTCTTGGTAGTTACCATGTTTACTTGAGCATTATTTGTAACTTATTTATCCTGATTAGCAAAGAAGATAGTATTTGACTTCTTGGTAGTTACCATGCTTACTTGAGAATTATTTGTAACTTCCTTAGTCTAATTATCAAAGAAGCGGTCATAAGGCTAAAGTTATTATGGAAGCCTTCTTAGAGCCAAGTTCCATCTGCATGTGTATGAGCATCCCTCTCATTTCCAGCCACATCAACACAGTTCTGCATTCATTGACGACACAAACTAGTCAGTCAATGAGAACTATTAAATCTATTTTGAAATAGATAAAAGGAAGAAATAAATGTTTCAATGTTAGTAATGACTGCAAAAGAAGAAAAGGATCATCTTATATTCCAGCAAGGAATTTCACTATCACATACCAATCTTATTATCAAGTGAGACCTCAGCTTGTTATTATTTAGATCAGTTTCACCTACCTGACTTTGATATTCCAAACAAATAAACTTAAGATATTAATTTGTTTGAATAAGGAAACATGTATAACTCATTTCAAGCCCAAGAGAGTATCCTTTGTTGTTTCTTCCACCAATTTCTCAACCATATTACTTTTCTACATTAAACATGATATTAAAAATAAAGAATTCCAAATTCCAGAAAATAAGTTTAGCGGAACGTTAGCTTATTAAATTAATTGGTAAATAAAATATTATAATATGAGATTACAAATTCAGGACATGGAAATATTAATTAAGTTTTACGGATTTTGAAAAATGACGCAAGATGTTAAACTACGAAATTCAAAATTTAGGATGTGGAATCTATTGAATTGCATGTTTGTTAAATTGAAAATGAAACATTTTTCAACTACATTACCTCAAGATCATCTAAAAGCTTAAAACTTCGACCAAGATCTGAATTTACCGAGTTCTTTACGTTGTCATTGTATATTTCTAGTCTAGATATTTGTTATCGAAATTTTTCTCAAGATTCTATAATCATAGAAATTGAAAAAGATAAGGCATAAAATTAGAAACTTTTGGAATCATATACAATCTCTTAATACATAAATTATAACTTTACAGAAAAAACGTTTTCAAAAGAATTTAGTAAACTTACCTTCATTATATGGTTATAAATATCATTGACAACCTTTCATGTGATTCCTCTCATTGTGTATGTCTTTCCACTATTAGTTTATCCATAAGCAAAAATAGTAGCGACAGCAAAATAAGCATGTAGTGCGAGTTTCTATCATATACACAAACCACAAGTGAGGTCAAGACACAATGATAATGATACAAACATCTAATTTCAAATACAATACCATTGATCCCCATCAATGGAGACAATGTGACAATCTTTACTCCTTCTTCATATTGTCACATATGAACTAAATAACAAATTCACTTCCACACAAATCAATTATTCAAAACGATATAATAATTTATTCAAGCCTGTTTAGACAGTAACAAAATAACAAAAACATGTTCATGCAGTAACAAAATAAAGTACTACTGACATACAAATCAAAGCCTCATTTGCTTCCAGTTGCACTCCAAACAAGTTACCAATAAGAATGGATATATCCATTTGATTTCTACATTATCAGTAAGAAAATAGTATTGGTTTCGTAAGCATATTTTCATTTGCCATCTTCATCCACAACACAATTATTTATACAAAACAGGGGACATCAAATGTTTTGCCGAAGCCACATAAAATAATACTAATATAAAACTTACAGTTCAACCACATCACCAAAATTCGCATATAGAAAAACCCTAATTAGAGAAAAATTGAGACTTTTAGAAACTAATTTCAAGTGTGGTTTGAGAGGATTTAAAAGACATACCGATTCGACGAAGTATCAATCGAATGAGTCTTGGAGTTATGTTGTTGAGTAGTTGAGATCCTGAACATTGTATGTACCAGCTCTCATGGAGTTTGACGGGCGACACGGGGTTTCATGGGGCTTTTGTAGAGTAGGTGATGGTTCTCATAGACGAGGGTTTCAAAATGACTAAGAAGGTTTAGATAATCGCCGATGCAGATGAAACCATAACCATTAATTTGAAGAGGAGAACAAAGTGTTGTTCACTGAGAATGAGGTTGAGTATTAGAGTTTCTGATTTCGATGAGGGTGAGAGTGGGAGAGACTTCAGGGCTCGTGATAGAGTGGTATAATAGTATTTATATTATTATTATTAGCATTATTTTTAGTACTATTAATAGTATTGGGCTTTAATTGTATTTGGGCTTTTAGTTTTATTATTCATTATGGAGGTTATATAATGTAGTGTCTTTGACACATTTAAGATATCAATGAAAGAAATGAAATTTAATTTTCTAGTTAGTTTTTATTATCCCTTTTATTTTACAGCTTTTTATTAGTTTTGTTAGGGTTCCAAATCAACTTCCTAACAGGTTGATAACGGTGGTGGAAGGGTTAGCGTTTTTTTCACTTGGCACTTGGCAGAACATAAATAAAAAATTAGCGTTTTTTTAATCTAGAAATACATGAAATAAAAATATCGCGAGTTTTTTTGGTATAAAGCCAATAAGAGCGCTTTTACCAAAGTGTTATCAAATCCTATAATTCTATTATTTATTTATTTTGTTATTTTACTATAATAGCATTTTGAGGAGAAGCGCTAATATAAGTGTCGTCCTATAATAGCGCCGGACACAAAAGTGCTATTATAATTTGTCGCCCTCGGTTTTTTATATCTCGCGTGAGATACGAACTGACTCTTCTTTTGTTTTTGAGTTTTGAAAATCAGAGAGTCGCCACCGACTTTTATTTTATCCAATTAAGGAAAGGTTTATAAAAGAAACAGAAAAAGACCTTTAAGAGATTTTGGGTTCGGGGATTGGTTATACAAAGGGAAGGTATTAGCACCCCTTTGTATCCATGGTTATCCATGGGCTCTTAATTGCTTAGCTCACTTGTTTGAATCATTTGTCTTGCCTTGAAATGCTTGTATGTGGTTTTAAAATACCTTTGTAAATTAACTTTGTAATGATCCTTGTGCGGATGTATACAAAGTGTTTTATCTTTCGAAAAGATGTTTTGAAAAAAAGATCTTTAATTTCGTAATGATCCTTGTTTGGATATATACAAAATGTTGTCTTTTTTTGAAAGTTTTATTTTGAAAAACAATGAAGATGTGAGACATTTGTTGTTTTGATTTGAGCAAGCAATTAGGAGATCTTCCCTAAGTTTATAAGGTCCTTTCCTATTTCTTTTAGAAAATTCTCCTTTGACCGGATGTAAACAAAAGTTTAGATTTGCATTTGAAACAATATAATTTGATTTTTTTTGAAAAGAGTAACAGAGGGATTACCCTAAGAGGTGCAAGTGTGATTGTGTTCTGATTCAGATATTTTTGTCTTTGAAGTTAGTGATCTAACGCTTCGGTTTTTATCTTTGACATACACGCAGTTTTATATGTACAGAATTTAAAGTGCGGGAATGTAAAATGCGAAAAGTAAATCTACGCTATTACATCGATTGTGCGGGAAATGTAAACTACGCTATTTACATGAATTTGACAACCTATACACTTATCTATGAATTTAAATTGCAATAAGATAAAGGGAGAATATTTTTGATTTTTTTAGATGGTTGATTTTAATTAGAATTAATGCATGATTAATTTAATTAAATGAGAAAAATGAGAAATAAAATTTAAACCTAAAAATTAAGTCTAAAATATGTTCAAAATGTTTGTTAATTAATTTTAAAACAAAACTAATTTTTTTTTCGGATTTTTGAAGTTGTTTTGGAAATTTATTAAGCTAATTAACATATAATTATATAAACAATTATACAAATAATTAAAACGTAAAGAGAAAAATATTCTAAATATGTACAAAATTAGTCTATAATATATAAACTAAATTTAATAAAAAGAACAAATTTTTCTGATTTTTTGATAGGTTGAAATAATTAAAAAGCAAATATATAAATATATACTAATTAATTAAACAAAATATTTTAATTATTAAGAAAAATAAAACATTTTTGTGTCAAAAATTAAAACATTATTTTATAAACCTAAAAATATTTTTATTATATTTTTTTGATTTTTAAAACTATTTTAAATTAATTTTGCAAGTTATATTAAATAAAATGAAAAATAAATAATTAATGATCAAGTGTGGTTGGCTGGAGAGTCCATGGTAAGGACTAGCATGTCATAAGCGTTAGATGAGCTGGCAAGTTGATCTGAGGGTGATTAGAGTGGAGGCACGTGGTAACAATAGAACCTGCAAAACACTGGATCACAAATTAATTTAAAAAAACACGCGCACGCTCTGGCCAATAGGGAGAGGCCACGTCTTCATCTTCAACCTCTCGCCACCACTTTTAACAGCGCTTCTGTAAAAACAACGCTGTAATAAGTGAGTCTCAAACCTGCAAAATAGCGAATAGGGGTAAACTCATGCATAAATTTTTCGCGACCTATGAAATCAACTAGCCTTGATCCACTGAGTTCAAATATGCCATTAGTTTCTCCTAATTTTGCCTAAATCGAATAATCCTAAAATGGAGCTCAAGAACCCTAGAATGGCAACTTCGTATACAAGCATCCAAACCTCAATTAAACTTCCAGAAACGATCAGTACATCAAACTAAACTCAAATATATGTCTACATCTTGTTAAACATGTGTGTATGATCAGATATGAGGTGATTTATGTTTGAACAAACCATGGCTTGTGTGGCTCGATTTGTGAGGCTTTGATGCTTAAAATTTATTTGGATAGGTTCAATGAAGTTCAGAGATGATGTTTGAATACTTAGTTTGGATTGAAACTAGCTGAAACTTAAAATTCGAATTTCAAATTTCTTGCAAAATTTCAATTATGATACAAGTGTGTTACAAGCATGGATTTGATTCTGCAATTGTGTGTGTCTTCTACTGAAGTGTTCTACTTCATTTATAAGCAATGAAGTGCTTAAAATTGAAGCTATCAAGCATTGATTGCTTTTTTGAACTTTGAATTTTTTAATATAAAAAATCTTGAATTCTTTGGCCATGGCTTTGAATTTTCTTCAATCTCTTGCTCTAGGCCTGTTATGTACTTCTCTTGCTGCAGAGTTGAATCATTCTTGATGGCTTTAGCTTAAGAATCAAGCATTCTATCATTATCCTTCACCATTTCTTTTTCAATTTAACTTTAAATGTAATAAAATTAAACCAAAAAAGAAATAAAAATGCTATGGGCCTTAGGTTGGTCGTGGGAGGCCCTTAACATTGTTAGAATCATGTTTGGATCATGGAAACTTGGCCCCTTTTGGAAAAAAAACATTTTTGATCAATGTTGGTTTCATGCATTTTCCCAAAATATAGCCAACTTCAACAAGGCATAAATCCCTCAATTTTTATCATATGAAGGAGTTCTTATACTTTTTAGAAACCTCAAGATGTCCTCTACAAGCTACTTTGGAAACTTTTTTTCATTTGGAGAAGTTATCTTGATGTTATGGCCTTTGACAAAAAACCACTTTTTGTTGACTTTGAAAATAACCTGTAATGTCTGAGCTCATATTTTTCAAATGGTGAATCCAATGACCATGGGATCAATTGCATTTGAAAGATAATTGAATTTCCTTCAAAACAAGCTTTGGTTGGAATTTTTTGAATGAACGAGGAGAGAGTTATGGCCAGTCAAAGTTCAGTTGACTTTTTAGGAGAAAACCCTAATTTTGAAACTTAGGGTTTTGTTGATTTTTGATATTTCCTTGATGAATTATGATCAACCAATGATCAAATGATGAATCTTTTGACAAAATATGGATGTTGACAAAAAAATCATTTTTGACTGTCTGTTGACTTTTTGGTCAAACTGATCGCCTGTTGACTATTTGAGTTGCTGACTGTGCGTCTGAGCGAATTGAAGTTTGAAAATTTGTATGGTGGTACTTTGAGATATATGGAGGTCCATGAAATCCATTTGAGGTCTCAAAAAACTTGTTCTCCTGAAAAAAACAAAAACCCTAGTTAGGGACTGTTTGCGTAGGAGACAATTAAGCGTACCTGATTTTTGTGCAGTGCTGAGTCTCTGCTGATCATGTGATTATCAGAAGACTTCTAGAACAAAAATCTTGGAATTTTGAAATGCAAAAGATTGATTTGATTGATGGTACAAAACACGGAGAATCGTGCTGTCAGCGGGTTTGACTGTCAACTGGTCGTTACCAGTACAGTCTGAATCCCGGACTTTGCGCCTGCAAAATTTAATTCTGTACCAATAGTGTCAGTACTATTTATCTGTAAATAAATCTCAAATAAACAGTGTGTGTGAAGTGATACACAGTAATTGGCGTTTGTGTAAGAATAAATTCAACAGCGAACCAAAATACCGTATAAGAAAAATTCTAAAAACCGAGTATTCATAAAAATCATGATATTTGTGAAATAAAATCCAAGATTATATAAAACTCCCAATTTTTAGACAGAAATCTGTTGCCTTCTTTCTAAAAAAGATGCGGGCAAATTTTGGGGTATAACAGTTGCCCCTATTCAATCTTCTTAAACCTGAAGAGACTGATTAGAATCTGAAGGTAGAAGATGATTGAATATTTTAGATGCCCTGAAAATTTGCACTTACCTCCACCGGAAGTGATGTTGGAAATTGCATTTGAGTGTTGTCTGAGAAATGTTGTTGGCAGATCAAAACATTACCTGAGATGGGCTTTCAGATGCCATCTGGCAAATGTGTTGATGGTTTGTTCATCAGAATGAATCCATTGATTATATCTTGATGAAGGATTTGAAAACCTCTGCGTTGACCGTTTCGGAACCGTCCAAGGTTACCGCTTTAAGTCTGGGAGGCTGATCGTTACGGAACTGTCCAATGTTTTTCCGTTTTAGATTTTGAAAGTTGATCTATGAGGAACCGTCTGAGGTATTCGCCTTGGATCTTTGAAGGTTGATCGTTGTGGAACCGTCTGAGGTATCCGCTTTGGATCTTGAAGATTGATCGTTGTGGAACCGTCTAAGGTATCCACTTTGGATCTTGAAGATTGATCGTTGTGGAGCCGTCTGAGGTATCCGCTTTAGATCTTTGAAGGTAGATCATGAAGGAACCGTCCAAGGTATCGACTTAGATCTGAAGGTTGATCGTCTTAAGGAACCGTCTGAGGTATCGACTTAGATCTGTGTTGCTTGTTTTGAGTTGATAGGTGATTTGGAAAGAGAGATCTCTTCATAATGAATCTTTGGCTTGATTATATTTGAGAGGAATGTTCGTCTGAATAGAATTCAGGGCAACACTGCATGTGACTGAGAACAACTTTTCTGAGGATATTCGTCCACCTGAAAAAAAATCAAGTTAGTGACATGAAATGTCATGATGCATGTAATATATATGTTGAGATTCTCAAACTAAATGAGAAACGTGCATGTTATGTATGCGTTTGTCATGAAACATTATATGCTATGTATGAATATGCGTATGATGTATGACTTATGCAATTTAGAGCGTATCAAACTTCTGGTTGGGAAAATAAATTCCTGCTTGCTATTTTGGAAACGAAGGCATTGATGATTGTTGATGATATTTGCTATCTTGTTCGAGTATACTCAGCTGGGGAAATTCCTCATGGACCAGAGTACTCTGTTGAGGGATCTTTGACTACTGCTTGGGGATGAAGGGTAGTTTGAACATTCTGATTTTGATGCACCTTAAATAAAAAAGATATGTAATCCTCCGATGCACTATTTGACCAAGCCTCGATGTGGGGACCACACCTTCTGGGGATAGTGCTCTTGAAAAGCCTTGTTGGGGAATAAAGTTTCTCGAATCGCTTTGTTGGAGAGAAAAATCTCATTGAGGAATTTGCTGAGAAATACGTCTCTGTTGGGGAATTTTCTTCTGAAGCTGGTTTCGGGACGATGTCCAGATGATTGGGACATTACCTGAATGCTATTCCTGTTTTTCTTATAAACATCAGTCATATGCATATGTTCATTCAAAATTATCATTGGGACGTTTATGTATTCAAAACAGAAAAAGTGGAAACACTGATTTTGAACATGAGCTGTATTGATTTTGAAAGAGAGCCATAATAGGCGGATTAGTACAAGGAGACAAAAATCCTAGTAGTAGGAAATTGTCATAAAACTTTGAAAAGTACTTATAAAGGGGAATAGCTATGTGAAAATAATCCAGTCAAGTTTCAATTCTGCTATTGCCAATCTGTCTTCGAGCATCTCATCCCTCACTTGTTGGAAGAAAGTGATTGGACTGATTGGTGCCTTTGATGTGCTGAACCTTGAAGGTGAGTAGGTAGCCAAACGGGACATAGTCGTACGCTTTATTCCCTAACTTTTGCCTAGGCTGCTTTTCCAGGTTTTCAGCCTACCGGGATAGTATTTATTTTTTTAATCTCTAACTTTTGCCTGGATCGCCCTTTCAGGTTTTCAATCCACCGAGACGCTCATTTTTTGCCTAAGTCGCCCTTTCAGGTTTTCAACTTAGCGAGCTTTTCTTTAAGCGAAATACTTTTTGACTATGTCCGCATTTACAGGGTGTGGGAAGTCCTCGCCGTCCATAGTGGTAAGCAACATGGCTCCGCCGGAGAATACCTTCTTGATTACAAATGGTCCCTCATAAGTGGGAGTCCACTTGCCCCTGGGGTCACCTTGTGGTAGGATGATGCGTTTTACAACCAGATCACTGGTTTGATATGCCCGACTTTTGACTTTCTTGTTGAAGGCTTTGATCATACGCTTCTGATACAACTGACCATGACAAATAGCTGCGAGCCTCTTCTCATCAATCAAGTTTATCTGGTCCAACCGAGTCTGAATCCAATCGTCTTCATCTAAATCAGCTTCTTTCATAATCCTTAGGGAAGGAATCTGAATTTCAATTGGAAGAACTGCCTCCATACCATAGACTAAGGAAAATGGAGTTGCCCCTGTTGAAGTACGCGCTGATGTGCGATAACCATGAAGAGCAAAAGGTAACATCTCATGCCAGTCTTTGTAGGTTACTGTCATCTTTTGTATGATATTCTTGATGTTCTTGTTGGCAGCTTCCACCGTGCCATTCATCTTTGGTCGATATGGAGAGGAATTATGATGTTTGATCTTGAACTGTGTGCAGAGTTCAGTAATCATCCTGTTGTTTAAATTTGTGCCATTGTCTGTGATGATCCTTTCAAGGATGCCATACCGACAAATGAGATTATGCTTGATAAATCGGGCCACAACATTCTTGGTGACTGAAGCAAATGAAGCTGCTTCTACCCACTTTGTGAAGTAGTCAATAGCGACTAGGATAAAACGATGTCCGTTGGAGGCAGTAGGCTTGATTTCTCCAATCATATCAATACCCCACATTTCAAAAGGCCAAGGGGCCGTCAGAACGTTTAATGAGACTGGAGGTACATGTACTTTGTCGGCATATATCTGGCATTTGTGACAAGTTCTTGAGTGATGATGGCAATCTGTCTCCATGGTAGACCAGTAATAACCTGCTCTTAAGATCTTTTTAGCCATTGTATGTCCACTTGAATGAGTACCAAAGGCACCATCGTGTAAGTCTTCCATAATCTGTTCTGCTTCCTTATTCACACAACGAAGCAAAGTCGAGTCATGGTTGCGTTTGTACAGGATTCCATTACTTAGAAAGAATTTGGCAGCAAATCTTCTTAGAAACTTTCTATCGTTAATGGATGTCCCTTCAGGGTATTCTTGGACTTCGAGATATCTTTTTACTTCATGGAACCATGGTTTTTCTCCCATTCCTTCGGTATCAATCTCATTGCAATAGGCTGGTTCATCCTGTCTGTAAATGGTGATCATTGGCGCCTCATTGTCCCACCTGACTTTGAACATGGATGACATGGTAGCTAAGGCATCAGCCAATTGATTTTCTTCGCGCGGGATATGTTCAAAAGTGATTTCTTCAAAATAAGGAATCAAACTCAGTACATATTCTTTGTATGGAATTAGATTCGGGTGCTTCGTGTCCCATTCCTCTTTGACTTGATAAATTACAAGCGCCAAGTCTCCGTAGACCTCCAGGAACTTGATTCTTAGATCAATTGCAGCTTTGAGACCCAGAATACATGCTTCATATTCGGCTATATTGTTAGTGCAGTTGAAACATAATCTGGCAGTGAATGGTGTATGTCCTCCTGTAGGAGAAATGATCACAGCTCCGATGCCATTGCCAAGTGCATTAGAAGCTCCATCAAAAACCATAGTCCATCGGGATCCTGGCTCAGGTCCTTCCTCCGGTCCTGGTTGTTCATAGTCAGTAACTAGGATAATGTCTTCATCTGGGAAGTCAAAGTTCAACGCTTGATGATCATCCACTGCTTGATGAGCCAAATGATCAGCTACCACACTTCCTTTGATCGCCTTTTGTGAAGTGTACTGGATGTCATACTCTGTTAAGATCATTTGCCATCTTGCTATTCTTCCAGAGAGAGCATGTTTTTCGAACACATACTTGATAGGATCCATTTTGGAGATCAAGAAAGTGGTATGGTTTAGCATATACTGCCTTAGTCGGCGAGCCGCCCATGCTAAGGCACAACAAGTTTTCTCGAGTAGTGAGTATCTTGTTTCACAATCGGTAAACTTTTTGCTAAGATAGTAGATTGCATGCTCTTTTCAGCCAGACTCGTCATGTTGCCCCAGTACACACCCCATTGAATCTTCTAACACCGTCAGGTACATTATCAGAGGTCTTCCTTCCACTGGAGGTAACAAGATTGGTGGTTTTTGAATATATTCTTTGATCTTATCAAAGGCTAACTGGCATTTGTCGTTCCATTTTTCCACTTGATCTTTCTTCAACAGTTTGAAGATTGGCACACAAGTAGTAGTCATATGGGCAATAAATCTGGCGATGTAGTTCAGACGTCCCAAGAATCCTATGACTTGTTTCTCGGTACGGGGTATGGGCATTTCTTGAATGGCTTTGACCTTGGCAGGATCAACTTCGATACCTTTGCTGCTGACGATGAAACCTAAGAGTTTACCGGACCTTACTCCAAAGGTACACTTGTTCGGATTCAGTCGCAACCTGTACTTCTTGAGTCTGTCAAACAGCTTGTGCAGATGACCCAGATGTTCTTCTTCAGTGTTGGACTTTGCAATCATATCATCGACATAAACCTCTATTTCTTGATGAATTATATCATGGAACAGAGCTACCATTGCACGCTGATATGTTGCTCCTGCATTCTTTAAACCAAAGTGCATCACTTTATAACAAAAGGTTCCCCATGGTGTTGTAAAGGTTGTTTTTTCCATGTCTTCGGGCGCCATCTTGATTTGATTGTAACCTGAGAATCCATCCAGAAAGGAAAATATATTGCATTGTGCAGTATTGTCAACCAGTACATCGATGTGAGGTAAAGGGAAATCATCTTTGGGGCTTGCCCGATTCAAATCTCTGTAGTCTACACACATTCTGACTTTCCCGTCTTTTTTAGGCACAGGCACGATGTTAGCTATCCATGGAGGATAACTCACAACTTTTAGAAAGCCAGCATTGAATTGCTTTTCAACCTCGTCTTTGATCTTTTTGGACATATCGGGCCTACTTCTTCGCAGCTTCTGCTTAACTGGAGTGCTACCTTCTTTGATTGGCAGGCGATGAACCACAATATCCGTGTCAAGGCCAGGCATATCTTCATAGGACCAAGCGAATATCTCAAGGTAGTCTTGTAACATTTGAATCAGTCTTTGCTTGACACTGTCTTCTAGATCAGCCCCTATCTTGACTTCTTTCTTTTCTTCGTCACTGCCCAAGTTGATAACTTCAATTGGTTCTTCATGCGGCTGTATAGTCTTTTCTTCTTGTTCTAATAGCCTTGCAAGTTCCCTTGGTACTTCACAATCTTCCTCACTTTCGTCCTCAGTTTGGTAGATCGGATTTTCAAAGTCATGACTGGCAATAGCAGAATCGTTATCAACAGGATCCAGAGTGAATGTGAATTCCTGATCAAAGGAGATCACGTCCTCAGCTTCCCAGTTGTTCAATCCATTGTTGTGAGTAGGGAATACCCAGCTGCTCCAGTTGCAGCTGTCTTCTTCGTCTTCCACAGCATTGACTTCTTTGGTGGGGAAATGAGTTGTTGATCCTTCAGGATGAGCAAGATACTCTGCTGGATATGAGAGCCCAGGCTGAGATACCTCTGTTGGCTGAGCGAGATACCCGATAAGATCGTCCCATCCAGTTGGAATGATGTCTTTGAGGGAGACTTGTGCATTCTGGGGAGCAGCGTACTGCATCAGAAAATCATTCTCATTATTTGGTGTTTCCCAGACTTCTTCAGGAGCGTCAGGGCTTGTGAATGTCATATTGTCTTCGAAATGGTTGTCCCATCTAGTTAGGGTGATGTCTTCAATAGCGATCCGCGAGCTCAGGGGAGCGGAATACTTCACCATAAAGTCATACTTGCCACTTGGTTCTCCCAAAGTATCCCAAACTTCTTTTGGACTAGGTGGACTTTGGTATTGCTCAGTAATGGAACTTGTGAAACTTTTGCAATCTTCAAACTATGGCAATAAAAGAACTCTGAGGTGGAGTGTACTTTACTAGAAAATCATACATGCCGCTTGGTTCTCCCAAAGTATCCCAAACTTCCTCGGAAACAGGTGTAATTTCATTTGGATATTGCTGAATAATATGGTTCAAGATCACTCCATCGTCTTCAATAGCATTCACTCCTTGGCTGATAAAATGTGACATTAATCCTTCAGAACGAGGACTTTGATCGTTCTTTTGAGTTCCATCAGCATAGCCCAGACCTAGCTTATCGAACTTGTAAGGCACATCAAAGAGTTGCCCCCATACTGTGCAACCACCTTCTTCGATCACAGCTTTGGCATCTTTGAGAGAAGCCATAGTTGGAGTTACTTTTGTAGCAGGAGTAGCAGAGATATGTTTGGCAGTAGAGACATCTGGAGGGACCACCTCAAACAATTGGCAGGGAGTTTCGATGAATTCTCCATCCATCTCAACATACTTGGAGTTGCTCAGGTGGCTAACCATATACTCTTCTTCGCCATAAACTGTGACGACCTTACCTTTTACCGGATACTTTAACTTCTGATGCAGGGTAGAAGTTACAGCATTTGCCCCATGTATCCAAGGGCGTCCTAGTAAACAAGAATATGCTGGGTGAATTTCCATTACATAAAAGGTAGAATCAAAGATCTGAGAGCCCATTCTGATTGGGAGCTTCACTTTTCCGTACACTGTTCTTGTTGACCCGTCAAAGGCTCTTACCACAACATCGCTTGGTTGTAACTCAACTCCTTCGAAGTCAAGTTTTTCCAGTACTGCTTTTGGTAACACGTTCAAAGAGGAACCGTTGTCTACCAGCACATGAGAAAGAGTAGTGCCGTTACATTCAATAGAGATGTGCAGGGCTTTATTGTGATTTTTTCCCAGCAGGGGTTAAATCAGCATCAGAGAAACCGAGACCGTTATTCACTGTTAGACTGGCAACACAATTTTCGAATTGATCGACTGAAATCCCCTGTGGTACATGTGCAGCTTTCAGGAACTTCATCAGGGCCTTGGCATGAGCCTCTGAATACTTTAGCAGAGACAGCATTGAGATTTTTGAAGCAGTGTGCCCCAATTGTTCGACAATATTGTAATCACTTTTGCAGATGATTTTCAATATTTCCTCCATTTCTTGCCTCGATGGATCTTCAACAGTGACTTCCACCGGTACGTGAACTGGTTCAACTAGTGGCTCCTTGCCTCGAGCATTGATATCTTGATTATGAACTGGTACTTGGACTGGATTAGTAGCAACATTTGGAGAAATTTCTGGTGAAAATATCCTTCCACTTCTCGTAATCTTACTAGTACCCACAATATTATCAACAGTTGGAGTAGTAAAATTCATGGCCTCTTCAGTCAAGGTGTCTTGTTTAACTCCATGGACATAAACATTAGTGTCATAACTCCACGGGACAGCTTTGTCTGAGGAGTATGGAAATGGAGTTGGACTGGTGATGATTACCGATGCCACTTTGGGTGCAGCAGAAATTTTGAAAGGAGTTTTGGTAGGGATTTTCAATGGTATGTTAGAAACCACTGAGACGTCCTCTATTCACATCCCATTTGCAAAAACTTCGCATAAATCGTCCATAGAAGGGAGCCTTTCAAACATAATGATACGGCGATCCATCCACTTTTGAATTCCTATTTTCAGATTCTCACAACCATTGGGTAGGTGTGCACAATAGGCCAAAGTGTCTTGCCTTTCAAATTTTGGGGTATAACATAAGTATCTGAGTGAAATTTTTTATAGCGCTTGACCAAAAAGCGCTATTAATTTAATGCTATTATAGATTCAATTTGTAGTAGTGAACTTATAACAACAACTTATAACAACAAGTCAACAACAATTTATAACAACAACAACTTATAGCAACAATAACTTATAACAACAACAGCTCACAACAATAACAACTTATAGCAACAATAGCTTATAACAACAACATCTCACAACAATAACAACTTATAGCAACAACAACTTATAACAACAACAACATAACAACAATCAATAAACAACAAATAATAACAACAACTTTAACACGCGACTCAACTATGCAAATGCATGTGGTACCATTTGGAGCAGAACTCTCAACTTAAACATATGCCAATTTATCGAGGCATTAACAAGGCATAAGCCTTCAACATGGTCCCATCAAGGCCAAGGCATAAGCCTTCAACTTTCAACGTGGAGCCATCAAGGCCAACTTAATCATGCAATGTATGTCATGCAACCTCAACTTCAACAACAAATACACAACAATGCGACAACAACGTCAACATACAAAAACAACAACAACTTAAACATGCATCAATTGCATCAAGTTAAATCAACACTGGTCATTCGACCTACAACTCAAACATGTCCATAAATCGGGACGATTCAACTCATTCAACATTGGCCATAAGCCTACAACTTCATCAACATATCAACAATAATTTATAATAGCAACAACTCAATAATAACAACTTATTCAACAACAATAACAGTTTATCAACTGCAACCTCGCAATTATTAACAATACACGCAACCAACAACGATAATTACTACAAAACTTAACAGTTACGAATCTACGCCTAACACATCTTATTTACCACTACTATATCATTATTAAGCTTTACTTACTAAATTACTTAATTCAATCAACTACTTAATTCTTTCTATTATTAAACCACCGACTATATTCATCATTCTCGACACAATTCTAATGCATCAACCAACCAACAACAACTACAACCATTTATGAATTATTCAACAAAATTGCAACTAATTTCGGTTAAACAAACTTACCGGTTAAACTACTAAATTTACTAATTTCATCGACTTGTATTTATTTCCTACCGATGTATACTTAATATCCCTCCGCCGATTAATTTATTGCCAGCTACTGTTATACTACGTCCACTGATACTTCATAAATTCTTCTGCTAGATTCTTCACCAACATTAGTAGTCTCTATTTCATAAAATAATGCTATTTAAAAATATGCCACCCTGTTCTTTCATTAACACTGCACCTGTATTATACTGCTACTAATTTCATCAACTACCTGTCAACTTGAATTTTCTGCAATAATTCTAGTATCATCTTTCTGCTATTTTACTGGTATCAATTCTCTGTTGTTTACACTGATAGACGTAGGTGTTGTACTTAATATAATTGTCATGTTACAATTTATTATCTTATGGATTTCTACTTACCACATGCCATCACCTGATCAATTACAAACATACAAGGAAAGGCATGGAACCGACAACACGTGGGGCTGGGACAAGCAAAGAAAATCACAAAAAAATACTCCCTAGCCAAGGGTGCCGAACAGCAGCCCTCTCTCCAAATACATGTGTCTATCAGCACATGTCCTTCATCGCCATCCCTGCCGTTCGCAGGGCTTCCATCGGGGTCCACCATATTTTTCCTTCAATGCATTTTATTTCTTTTCTAGCATCGATTCAATTTTCTTTACGTACAGGCCAACACAACCTCGCTTTACACAGATTTATTAACAACAAATAACTGCCACTCATACTAAAAATCAACGTGGTAACAGAAATCAACACATCAACAAAATCAACGCAGCGACAAATTGATCTCATCAATTCAACGCAACACAGGCACAACAATCAATTCATGATAGAATTCATACACCCTAATCCCACATACAATTTATCATAAACCTGGATATAGAGATTGAACCCCGCCCTTACCTTAGATTGGCGGTCTCTCCATAATTTTCCGATTTTTGACTTGGCTTTCCGATATGAAATTCCTCTTCCAGCGGCTAACCTCCAAAGCCCTTGTTCCTCCTTTCTTTTCTCCTCATGTATAGCCACACAAAAAAACCTTTCAGTTTGACCTTATGCTTCTTTGTATATAACTCCAACCTAACCATAACAAAATACTTATTATTCCATAACGCCATATTGGGCCAACTAATTAACACCTCCAATATTATTTCTCACACCACCACTAAATTCAATTTTTAATCAAATAGCAGTCCAATATAATAATATTATTTATAATATTATTTCTCCGATTAAACCGACTATTACTCAACTATCAACTTAACCGCTCAAACGACATATTAATCCAGTACTGCCTCTTATTATAATCCCAATAATTCTCGACTTCGACCAATTCCAATAAATAATTTCTTATATAATTTAATTAAATAATTAATTAAATTCTGGCGTTACAACCACCGCCCCTCCTTCTCCGAAAATTGATGAAGAAGAAAGAGGGCCAACAGGTGTGTGTTATGGTATTTTTTGTTTTTCCATCTTCTCGATTTTGAATGTTGAGTTTCTTTTTTTTAGGTTTATTAAATTGTTCATCTTTTTGAGTTCATTTAGATCTCTTTTGCTGAAAATTTGTTTTGTTTCCTATTTGTTGGTTATATCACTTGCGTATTAAGGATGCATTTGTGAGTCTGTAGCAAATGCTGAGTTGAAGAAGGAAAGGCTGAGTTTAAAAAAGCACATTTAGTAAAAGAACTAGATTGATTGCATCATCTGCAAGATTTTTTAAACATATATTTACAATTTTATTGTTAATGTTGTTTTAACTAATATTAAAAATTGGATTTGTCTCAACTAAAAAGTTAGTTAAGAAGACTAAAGATAAGATAAATGGAAAGAGGATTCAAGGGTGTACATGGCTTTAATATGTTATTTTTTTAGTTTCTTTTAAAATCATGTTTACCAAATTACATATGTTTTATTGGCAGTGATATGTGAAAATTATGGCCATGAACAATATGAATAGAGAATTTGTATACATATTAATTGAAATAAGGAAATGGATGGGTGTGAATCATGTGATCCTCCAAAAGGAGATAAAAATATGCTTTTCATCTTCATTTTCTCTTCCTGTTCTCCTCTCTTAATCTCTTTGTCTTCTCTGAATTTCCCTCTCTTTATCATATTCTATTGTTTTAATTTTTTCTTTCGATTTTGCCTACGGGAATAGGATCTAAGACAAAATGCAAGAGCACAAGTTCGATTGATGGAGGTCGCGTGTGAACGGGGACGGAAAATCGAGATGGAACTATGGCGACTTGGTCCTTACGAAGGTTTCGCTTATATTCATCCTCAAATGTTTGGGCTTTTTGAAATATACTTTGATAACTAGCTTTATGTTATTAGATTGCTAACTTGAATCTTTCATGACAACACCAAGTATCATGACAAGACCAAGCAAGAAAATGGTTGAAATTCTCTTTCTATTGGTGTTGATCTTCATTTAAGAACTCTTCTTCATGGTGGCATTATTAAACATGCAAATACCACAGCTGGATTCTTTAATTTTGCTTGCAAGACTAGATAAAAATAAAACTCTCAGTATACAGAGTTCAAAGAAGTCAAAGCTGACAAGGCTTAAGACAAAAATTTGTACCAACATAAACCATTTATTCAAATAATTCTTACTTCATTGATGTAAAAATATTTATATTATGAATACTTATATAATTTGTAGGATGAGAAAATCAATAAAATAATGTCCTTTACTTTAATAGTAATAGGATCAGACATTGATATTTTTTCATTATTGCCAACCATGATTGCACTTTCAGTAATGATGATGGCTGATAGAAGGGTATAATAGTTATTATTTATTAATGTTGTTAATGGATTTTAGTTGTATTTGGGCCTTTAATAGTTGTTGGGCTTTTAGGTTTAATATCCATTAAGAGTAGTATATATTGTAGTCTCATAGAGACATTTAAAATCAATCAAAGAAATCAAGTTATCTTTAATTTTAATTTCCTTTACTTTGTAGTGTTCTTCCCCTTTTAGTTAGAAAACCCTAGTTTTATAGTGTTGATAGGATTAGCTTCCTATCAATTGGTGCTTTCATTCTTGAACACCAAAACCCTACAATGGATTATTCTTCTCACTCACCTTCATTTCCATACTACTCCACCATAAACACCACTCCTACCACACCATCCTTTCCATCATTTCCATGGGAACTCTTTACACCTTACTACACTCATGGATCTTCATCACCAAAATTCTATCTCAATCATGGATATTCACCCCATCCACCTAATCATAACCCATATTTATCCTATCCATCATCTCATTATCCATACTACTACTATATTCATCATCAGCAACCCCAACCAACAAAAACCTCTTCCTCAATTAATCATAAATATCAAAAGAAATTGCAAGTTTCCCAGCTTTGTTTTAAGAAAAGATTAAAAAAAACAAAACCTCTCAAAAACACCCTTCTCCGCTCAAAACCTCTTCTCCGGTGCTACTCACACTCCATCCCTCTCAATCCATTCCCACTTTTCACCATGGATGACAGCTTATACGACGAGTACGGTAACTACATCGACCCCAAAATCGAGTCCGACCAAGACTCCGGCTGGGAAGAAGAATCCGACCGTGACAAACCCGAAGAGTCTAACAGAGCCGCCGAGTCCGACGGTGAAGGTCCCTCAAACGGATGGCTGACAACCGGCGCCTCCGTCGATGCAGACATGCTCTTAGCCGAGGGCAAAAAGTACTACCCAACCGCTGAAGAAGTTTATAGCGAGGACGTTGAAACCCTAGTTATGGACGAAGATAAACAGCTACTAAAACAACCGATTATTAAGCCAGTGACGAACAAGAAATTCGAAGTGGGTGTTAACAATTCTTCAACTTACGTTTTCGAACCATCGCCTCCTTCTCCCATCATGGAACAAAAACTGACAGATTTGAATCAAGCATCTAGGGTTTCTGAAAACCCTCTACCTTCCTCTTCCCCTATCAATTTACCTTCATCAATTAGTCATAAATACACAACAACACTTGCTTCCATTTCTCTCACACCTATCTCTTCACTCTTGCACCAACACTGTTCGACCAAATTCCCCAACCAAAATTTCTCAAATCAATACAAGATGTATGTCGTTAAGAGACACCGACATCAAGAGACTGTTCATTTCGATAAGATTACGGCGCACTTGAAGAAACTCAGTTACGGCTTAAGCACCGAGCATTGCGACCCTGTTTTGGCCTCTCGGAAGGTTTGTGCTGGTGTTTATAGAGGTGTGACTACTAGTCAACTCGATGAATTGGCCGCAGAAACTGCCGTAGGCATGACGCCTAACCATCCCGATTATGCTTCTTTGGCTGCTAAGACTGCTGTTTCGAATCTGCATAAGCACACTAAGGATTCGTTTTCTGAAACGTTGATTGCTAGTGATGTCTATGAAATAATCATTGAAAATGCGATTCGATTGGACAATGAGATAATTTATGACAGGGTTTTTTACTATGATTACTTTGGATTCAAGAACCTTGACATGTCTTCTCTGTTGAAAGTTGATGGGACTGTTTTTGAAAGGCCTCAACATATGATAATGAGGGTTTCTGTTGGAATTCACAAGCATGATATTAAATCTGATGTTAAGACTTATCATTTGATGTCTCAGAGATGGTTTACTCATGCTTCTCCAACTCTTTTCAATGTTGGTACACCTTGGGCCAAGGGTGGTAAGAACCAAAAGGTTATTGCACTGCTTGTTCTTGCTGTGAGAGGGTGGAATTTGCCAGTTAGTGCTGATGAAGAGAAGACTTCTAATATTCCAGACTGTGAGCAATACAAGTCTGATTTTCCAGAAGAATACACTGATGCTAAATTTTTTGTCATCAAGTCTTATAGTGAGGATGACATTCACAAAAGCATCAAGTATCATGTATGGGCCAGCACTGTGTTGAATGCGTTCATCCCTAACACCGATCCATATGACACAGGACCACCGAAAGCTACACTCATAGCCACAACAATAATTCTCAAAAGTGGCTCACATTTCATTTATGTCGGAGATAAGCACGACTTGTTTTCTGTTGAGAATAAAAACACGGATACTCCAATTCACGAGGCTTGCCGACAAGAGAATGATAATGTTTTAATGTTGCTGCTGGAAGTCAATTCAGTGGCTGCTTGCAAGGTTATTCCTATTGGTAAAACTGATTTCTTTGTGACTTGCTATCATGGTCAAGATTGTTATACAGAGGAGTCGTATTTACGTGTGCTTGAGGTTGACGATTGGAAGGATTCATATGCTACATTGTATTTAGGAAACTGGAAACACTTTGCTGCAATTCGCAATGAAAAGAGAAATCCAAAGCTAAAAGCTACTCATTTAGAAAAGGCCGAGGAACTTTTTACCAGATTTATGATTCAACATTCTCCGAATTTATATGATGCTAATGGTGCTGCAGTTGTTTTTGCGAAAAAAGGTCATTTTGAAGTTTCAAAAGATATCTTTACACAGGTTCAAAAAGCTGCCAGTGGTAGTGTTTTTGTCCAAATACCTGACGTCGGGATAAATGTCACTCATGTTTATTTTTCTCAGGGGAATTCTGTTGTGGCTGTGTTGCTTGACAAATTCTTTGTCATGGAGTATACCGATTGTGTGAAGGTCTTTGACGCTTATGCAAGCTCAGCTAAGAAAATTAAGGAACTTGTTATTTTTTACAATTGGTGTGCTGATGTGGTCTTCAGATTTCCAAATGCCAAGGAACTAGCAATGATACGTTCCTCTCATCCTAGTGTACTACTACTTGATACACATTATGGATCAAACATTAGTGGTTGGATTTTATTTGTTATGGTTGTTCCATTTAAGCAATGGGATCCGGAGTAATTTTAGAACCTTGAGGACAAGGTTCAAGTGAACCCGTCGGCAATGATAGAAGGGTATAATAGTTATTATTTATTAATGTTGTTAATGGATTCTAGTTGTATTTGGGCCTTTAATAGTTGTTGGGCTTTTAGGTTTAATATCCATTAAGAGTAGTATATATTGTAGTCTCATAGAGACATTTAAAATCAATCAAAGAAATCAAGTTATCTTTAATTTTAATTTCCTTTACTTTGTAGTGTTCTTCCCCTTTTAGTTAGAAAACCCTAGTTTTATAGTGTTGATAGGATTAGCTTCCTATCAATGGCAGCCATAACACACTACTTCTCATGAAATGTGGAAATTGTAAAGACATGGTGAGATGGTGCAAAATGTTACCAATAAGAGATTTGTTTTAAAATGTTACCAATAAGAGATTTGTTTTAACTTATTCTATTGCCACCGTTTTATATAGTGGGAAGCCTCGAACCCATATGATGTTAATGACACATGATTTTCAAATTTTTATTTTTTTATTGAAAAATAAGGTAGATGTGTATGATAATAGATAATTATTAAACAATAATGAATGATGATGTGTATGCATTGTTAGTCATTAATTAGCATGTAAATTGCAATTACGAGATACTATGCCCTGATTAATTCTACTAGCAATAATTATATTGATTAAAAATTAAGCAATGAAACGGATATAATCCTTACACTAATAAAAAATTACACAAGATGTGAAAGAATGCATGAGAAAATAATAACTCTGCAAATTATATAAGATTTAATTATATAAAAATATAACAAGCGGAGAAAGAACACAAAGGGTCCATAGCTCAGTGGTAGAGCATTTGACTGCAGATCAAGAGGTCACCGGTTCGAACCCGGTTGGGCCCTTTTTTCCTGTTTTATGAGTATGACTCGTTTTATTCTACAGACCTTCTCTCGGTTGCTACAGGAAAAGATAATGGGATCAACTAGAAATTACAAGGTTTGCAAGCCTCCCTCCTTTACAAGGTTTGCAATTGCAAGCCTCCTTTGTCTAGAGAAAAAAGTTATGGAACCAGCTAAGTAGCTGTCATTTCTATCTTACAGCAACACAAATTTAAGTTGAGATACATTTCGATCAAACTGCATAACTATATAACATTTACAAGTGTATCGTGTGAAACCACTAATGTATCGTGTATCGATCAAACTGCATAACTATATAACATTGGGCCTACAAGTGTATCGTGTGAAACCACTAATGTGAATTCTTCCCCTTCATCTACTAGAAATGTGGACACAATTAGTCCATCGAATGGTGATAATAATATCGTTTGGTGAAACAGTGTATTTGCGGGATATTTGAAATCAAGCAATCTGAATCATCCGCTACTGATCAAAAGGCTCATGGCGTAATGATTTTGATTTTACTTTTTAGTTTGGACTTCATGAGCTTAAAATCCAAGTTACCAGATCTTGATTGAACTGATCTAATTTGCAAGACTGCATGGATTCCTGAGTGCAGGCAAACCTTGTGTTAACTCTAAGAGGTGTCAATTGCTATGCTATGCAAACATTTTCTATTTACTTTGTTTTTCATTACTTTTAGTGTCTAGATCCATCAAGAGCTCCACACTTTCAAATGGTATAACATGAAGAAAAAAAATGATGTAAGAAAGAAATGTTTGATAAATTGAATTTCTGCAAATAAATTTGTCAACATAGGATCAAATTTCAACTCTTGATGTTTCAGACAAGTTATATTCATGAAGTTAAGACAAGATCGAGTTTTATTAGAAAGTTTTGAAGCTGAGAGCCTAGAAGAATCATTAGCCTTCAATCCTACTAATATGGAGTTTGAGAAGCCTGCAGAATTGGTAGCATCCTATCGTTAATATGAATCTGGATGGTGAGATGGTTTCTTGCTCTGTGGACAGAACGGGGCGACGTTTTAACTCTTAAAAACATTATTTTCCATTCTATTTCAATAACAGGTCCTCATAGATCTTTTTCACCAATGGTTTTTGCTAATGTAAAACTGGATATAGTTGATGTGGAAACAATGATTTAGTGGTTGTGGAATGATTGAAGATACAGGGCATTTTGTTTTTGCTTTTTTGTAAGTCAAACGTTTTATGTGGGTAAGAGTTGTTTTTTTATGATAAAATTAATAGGAGACTCAAAGTGGTGGTGGTGGTGTCGGATTAGAATGCTTTTTTATGATAATAGAATTTTTTTTTATGATAATAGAATGCTTTTTTATAATGCTAATGCAAAAATATATGAGATATATGAGTGCATGTACGGTCAGGTATGTGCAAATGATGAATCATTCTCAACAGAAATTAGGCGGAAAAGGGAATAGAAACCAAATAATAACGCAACAAACAACAAAGCTACGCAACCAGAAAATTAACAGTAAATTTAAAATTCACATGATGGAAACTCTTTAGAATATTCAAATGCAGAAATCAGTTTGTTATAGATTTCAGTACATTTATTGCAAAAGGGATCACAAGACAGAATTTGGATAAGCCCTGGGAATCGTCTACATTGTCCATTTAATTTGGCCAGATTGTTCCATCCACGTCTGGTGCACATGGATCAATGTGAACCATTCTGAATCCTGAAACCAAAATTTCATTCTTCTTAGCAAAAACTAAAGACAGCATTAATTACTATCACTAGAGGTAATGACGTGACACGCTAACCGGGTATGTGCAGATATGTCACATAACACATTGATCTCACGTCAATTCTAGCTCACTAGAGACTAATTTGTCGATGATATTTGTGTTATCCTAGGAACAAATTTGCCAGTAATTGCTATTGTGCAAAAACTAACTATCGACAAATTAGTCTCTGGTATAATGGCATTGATGTAGAATCAACATGAAGGTGCTAAATATTAAGTTAATGTGCCATGTCATAGTCCCCTAACCATAAAAATTTACAGAAGAACTATTTTGACAGACATTTTTCAATTTCAGAAATGCTTTTGCCACTTCACAAAAACCAGGGACTTTTTTTTTACGGAAGCTTACAATTTTGAATATCATCCATTGGCCTATTCCCTCCATAAAAATACTTATTCATTACACTAACCTTTCTTAGCACGGAAGTGACCACACAAGCATGGCGGTCTTCACCTGGAAGTTGGCAAAATCGGTAAGTAAAGGCAAGATATGCACAGCAAAAACTGTTCTGACATAGCAAGAGGATAAAATATCCAATTGATTGATTTGTTGAGAGATATAAAGGAGAAGGAAATGAAATGAACATAAACAATAAAAAGAAATGAAACTCATACCGTCTAACTCCCATTTATCACACTTCACTATCCATGTATCCGGACTTATCTGTGTAGCCGATACATTATCCACCCATATCCGAAACTGTTTCCCCTGTTTGTCACCATACACATTTCTTAAAATATTTATATACTCCCTAATATTATGGTCCACACCAGAAGGGAGGATAATAACACCTGTTGGATGCTGCACATTAAAAAATAAATTAGACACTTCTTGAGAAGTAGACTCCTAAATGAAGACTTGAAAATGAAAAAAGATTGTGTCCGACTGTCCGAGTGATTTAGTCGAATGATAAAGCACTCAGATTAAGAAACATGAAAATGAGACGGAAAACTAAATAATTATGGCTGGAATGACATAATATTTAGCTTTTATGCAAATTTTAATAAACTTTAGTGCAGGTCAACTATTGAAATGTCTATTCCAAATTGTTGTAATGGTTGAACAGTTAAGCATGAATGTCAAAAATATGTACCAAAATGCAGAATAGCCAATTAGCCATGCATACTAGTGCTAAAACTGAATAATTGTTGATGGAAGCTATTCTAGAAAAGAGAAGGGTATGCCAAGAAAAGATATAATTCATCAACAACTTGCAGAGTCCGTAACAGAAAAAACTTACAAAGCAAAGTGAACAATGTACCTAACGCCTTAATTAGTGCATGTAAAAATTGCACAAATTCAGTGCTTCTAGAGAGATAGATAAAATAAAATTATAACTAATATCAGATTTTTCTTTTCGGTTTCCAATTTGTAAACACATACCTTGGTTGTCTATGAAACTTGAAAATAGAAACAATGCAAAAAAAACGCGAATTCAGTAAAAAGTATTTTGTACTAAAATTTAAATACCCTGTAGTTTGCCTACAGTTTGGCAACGCATATAGAAACACAATAGGTAATCTGTAAAAGTAAGGGATATCAATCATACAGTGGCTGCCTTTAGACTGGCAATAATCAGCTCCGAATTCTCAATTTCTGCACGCCTCCACTTTTCACTTAACAAGCAAAAGTTCACTATTTCCTGACTCGGAAGTGCATTTTCAACATTATGTTCTTGTGCAATGTCTGAAACATCTCTTGGTGACAGGTTTGGGCCCAATTTAAAATGACCTATGGCTTCTATAATCCCAGATGCACAACGCTCTGAGGCATGCAGAATCTTAGGGTTATTTTTTGCATTTTCTGCGTGCCACTGGAGCAATTCCTCTTGGGCATTGTTTACCTTCACAGTGAACAAAAACAGATGCATCATGCAAGATAATCTAAATTTTAGACTAATTTATAAGGAAAAAATGATGATAAAAAAATTAAACCACCAACCATGACACCATAAACTCCTGGAATGCTGAATAGCTCTGCATCATTTCCGGAATCACCGCAAACGAGGGTATTAGCAGGTAGCTTTCCCTCCTTCTCAAACTTTTCAAGCAAGTAAGCAAGAGCTTGACCTTTGCCAGCACCTTTTGCTAATATATCTAAATCAACTCCTCCACTATATATTATTTTAACATCCAACTGGCCAAAAATTAGACAATGTTAACAATATTTAGGCCGGAAAATCCAACATATATACAGATAATTTGCACGAAATCATTGAGCAAATCATTTCTTAAGAAAACAATGAATATTAATGCATTATAGCTTACCCCGCGCTGTTCCAAAACCTTAGAAAGAGCCTCTGTCACTTGCTTAGCATTTTCTTTCTTTACATAAAAGCTAACTTTATGTGCACGTTGTTCTGTTTCTGCCTGCACTACCAATCATTCGGTATATGAATCAAACCATTCTAAGTTGCCATTGCTACCTTAAAGTAATAGTGAAATAACCAGATAATCTATGAAGCACGAGCACCTCTAGGAGTAGGCATGTCGCGGTGTCCGACACACATTGTGGCCCGACACTTGTATGACACTCATACGAAACGTGGCAAAAAATTCAGAAAAGTGTCGGAAAAATCAGACAAGTGCCCTTAAAAAAATAGTTTTTCTTTGCTTCGATACTCTTTGAATCGGTGTCCGACACCCGTATGACACTCATACAACACGTGTTGGACAATTTAGATACGTATTTCAAAAAAATTTGTTTCTTTATTTCAACACACCTTATATATTTTTTGATAAATCTCACACAAATCTAAAAAGGTTAAACATCTATGGAAGCAATGCTATCAATGAATAATTAAAGACGTTAATATTGATTAGAATATTTTTAACTCTTTTAATAATAGATGAATAAATGAATTCCAAATACTATCATATATGTGGCGGTGTCAGTGTCATGTGTTTTGGCATTATTTGTGCCGTGTCCCGATGTCAGAGTCAGTGCTTCATAGCAGATAATCATAGTAAGTGCTACAGTGAGTTGAGTTCCTGCATTTCTACATCATGTTTCATAGAAAACAATGAACAATCAAATCACATTGATCACCTACTCACATAATACCTGAGGAGTAAGTTCAGGAAACTTGCTTGTTTCCTCAAGGACTATATTCTTATCCCATTTTTTATTCAAAAACTGAACCCATCCATCATCGGGAACCATCGATTTTCCATAAGTAATCTCCGTTCCCACAGACGTGATGGTTATATCTGGAGTAATCATAGGCTTCTCTTTCCTCAACTGTTTGTAGAGTGTAGGTGACCTTCCAGTCGAAAACACAAGCAGAGAATCATGGCGATAAGCGGATTCCCAAAGCGCATTGAACCTCAAAAGGGAACTATTCTCCGTGTCATGATGATCAACCTGCAATCAGAAAGAAACATGTATCAAGTTATCAACAATTCAAATCAAATTTCACTAAGAACAACAATAACAATTACAATTACAATAACAACAAGAACAACACCATTGTGTGATCGAGATCCGAAACAATCATGAGGCGCGCGGAAGACATAAGTCGATCCATGATATGCAATCCCTAACTGCGATTAGAAATTGCGAGATGATGAAGAGGTGGTAGTTAGTGATGATATTGTTTTCGGTGAGAATTGAGAGATGATGGAAGAAGAAGAAGTGGTGGTGGTGAGTTATGAGATTGATTTCGGTGAGAATTGAGTGATGATGAAATGAGAATGAAAAAAGATGCGAAGGAATAAGAATAACTAACCGAATCGGTTCCGATTGCCCGCTTCTTGTCTGTAAGGGCAGGTTGTTCACTGTCACATAAATTAAGGGATGGAGTTTACGCCATCTGGCCATTTTAATAGTTTTTTGTTTTTTAATTAAAACATTTTTTATATTTGAAACAAAATAAAAAATCAAATTTAGTAATTGACAGAATAAAAATAATTTATAATTTTATTTTTATAGATAACGATTGTTTTAAGGGATGATGGTGTTGAGTAGTATCGATTGTTTTTATAGATAATCATTATTTTTTATATATATAACAATTATTTTATATTGTAGTTTGGTGTGAAGTTAAATTGAATTGTTTGGAATCGGTTTTGAAAGTATTCGGAAACATGTGCATTTTATGTGGTTTATCATTGAGGTGCTTTGTCGTTTATTCTTAACAGTTAGGGTGTGGACATTTCATAGAGTTAGGGTGTGGTACATTTCATAGAGTGTTTGAGTGAATTTGAACTTGGTGTGTTTCCATGGTTGGAATTATGGTCGTTGATCTTTTGATCTCTATTCGCAGCCGGTCTTGCGCTTTTTTCATTCTTCCTGCTTCACCAACCTTCTTTAACAATGTACCCTTCTCATTCAAGCTTTTCAGCATCCCCTGTTTTATCTTATCAAAATGAGCGACAAGATTGTTCCTTGAGAGATTCTGAAATGGAAACCTTATATGGGTCCTCCTCTAATTCTCTACACCCTATCTTTAACAATAGTCACATGGGACCAAAGATTACCATATATGACAATTCTAGGTCAAAAGAGATGCATGAAACTTCTTTGGAGGATAAAACTTCTTCTTTTGGGTCGTTAGACGTTCTTATAACAAATGTTGGTATAATAGTAAATCGCATTGAGGTCTAGGGGTGTTCATTGGTTCAGACAAATCCGAATCAAATTGGAATCCAAACCAAACCATAGTGTTTGGGTCATACTTTTTTTAGTTCGGACAAAAAACGAACAAAACCAATGAAACTCGATGTTAATTGGTTCGGGCAACCGATTTCCAAAATTCTACCCCCAAGCTGTCTACCCGAACCAACCATATTAATTCATATAATTTATTAATTATCATGGAAACTAGCATAAAATATTTAACTTCAAGAAGAAAAAATGAAATATCATTTGTGACATTCACAACCTATATGGAGAAACGAAAAAAATTAAGAATTTTAAAATGTTATGGAAAATTAATTGATGTAAATTAGATATTTAAAAAAATATTTTTTTACACATTTGTTTCTAACGTATCTGATCAATCCAACACAAACCAAACGGTTATTTCTTGGTTTGGTTCGATTTGGGTTTAATCAAAAAATGTAAAAATCCAATCCAAAATAATCCATATTTTTTTATCGGTTTGGACATCAGATTCTCTTAAAATCATATCAAATCGGCCCGTGAACACCCTTAACGAGGTCCTAACTGTAACACTCCAATTCTATCCCAAGCATTTATGCGGAAAATATCAGGGTATAAAAATTCTCAACACAATCAGGATGTCACACATTCAACATAAACATACACATGTCATGCTTTTTAAACCAATACATAACACTTTCAGGATTGGAACGAACATATCTCATAAACATATACTTCATAACATAAATCTCAACTTCTGAATAAACATAGTAATCATAGCTTATTCCAAACTTAGATTCAACATGCAGCGGATTCACAATGATTCACCAAATAGACATAGCATCTTTGAATCATAAAATAGCAACAATACAAACAAACTCCTTAGATACATCATAAGGTTCAATAAAAAAATAACAAAATAAAGTAAGTGTTCATTTCCCCTGAGTGCTACGTATCAGAACAATGACACCCCAAACTCGACTATAAGCGGAAACAGCTACTCTTTTGGATTACTTGCACGTTACCCACGTGGAGGCAGCATTCAAACAAAAAGGGAGAGATAAATTATATATTGGGTAAAGAATATAAATGAATCACCGCTTCACACAACATCAACATAAGCAACACAAATAACATCATCAATGAATAGTCATGATATCAACACATAAGTATCTTCAACAAGTCAACATATAAGCATCACAATGCATAAACAACAACTCCAACCAACAACAACTGACAACGACTCAAATGCGACTCAAGTGTGCATATGCATGTGGTACCATTGGAGTAAAACTCCCAACTTAGAACATTGTCAGTAATTCCGAGGCATAAGGCAAAGCCTTCAACCTTCAACTTAGAACGTGCCAATTCAGGCCAACTTTAATGAGCATTAGCTCCAACTTAGAACATTGCCAATCCAGGCCAACTTTAATGAGCATTAGCTCCAACTTAGAATATTGCCAATCCAGACCAACTTTATGTTATGTTATGCTATGCGACAACATACAACGGCCACAACTCGACAACGAAACAACGACATAACAACAACACAACAACGGTCGCATATCAACAATCACGCCATTCAACTTTAGCCAAAGGCTCACAACACAACTTAACAACGAGATCATCAACTTCATAGCAACTTATATACAATATCAAAATTCTCTAGGATTCACACCATAAGGCTACCCACAGAACAATGCACAATAATAATAATAATAATATCGGCAATCACAACATTATTCGCAATAAAGGCATCCAAACCAAAACCATAATTTTCGGTCAATTCGTAAAATAATCACAATATGCCAATATATCAAGTAAACCAAATCGACTTTGAATTATCATCTAACTCAATTAGAAATAATGTTAATTATCAAAACAACATCATTAACATATTAATATATTATTCTCAACTTAAATAGTCAACCAAAACTCAATTACGGTCAAATTCTCAAAATACCGTAATTTATCGATAACCGAATAATTTATCCAAGTCCAAGTATTTTCCAATCAAATGGACTCATTGAAATTAAATAAACTATTAATTTAATCAACCAATTAATATTACACTATAGTAGTTTCAAGTCACTATTTCATTTCCAATTCTAGCATCCTATGAAAGAGGGCATTTTGTTCTACTAGGCTATTGTTTTCAATTATGTATTTTCATTGTAAAAGTTCAAGCTTCAAACAAGAAGCATCTCAGTATATCAATAGCACTACATTGTGCTTTTTGGTTTCTATTAAATGGTAAAGCCACTTTATAATTTACATACAGGACAACAAAAACGGATTAGTGAACAAAGTTTTAAAAATTAAATTATATATATTCACTATTATATACATAACCATTCTATTATATACATATTATATACTAAGTAACCATTGATAAAATAGGAGAATAGAGAAAAGCAATTTGCAGAGTATACCACTGGACTACACATGATGAGAACATGGAACCTCATACTGGAATGCCTAAAACGAAAACAACATGTAAGCACACATTGCCAACCGACCTTGGCTGCCGAACGTCACACAACAAAGTGTTGACCGTCTCATTTGCGCCGAAGGTACTAATTATTCTAAGCATTGTGCGTTTATTTATTTAAGCCCAAAACAGTATTAATGAACAGCAACATTACTGAAAATCATTTGCAATTTCAAACAGAAAATAAAATTAACACCACACAATGACTAATCTATACCCTAAATCCACATACAATCCATGATATTCCTATTTAGGTAGTAAGAATTCCCCCTTACCTTGGATTGAGTGCATCTCTAATGGAAATCAATGGAAGTTTTGGGAAAAATGGCACTTGAGAGCAACACTTTGGCCTCCTTCTTCTCCTCTCCACAAACCCTAACTTTTCCCCTCTTTTAGTTTTATGATATCTCTACTTCTCCACACTACTTCTATTTCAAAAAAAAAGACTATCTTAGTCATTACCACACAAATGAGCCTAATAAAATACACCTCTTATTACTTCGCGGTACCGTTATTTAAGCCCAATGTCATTTCTATACATGTAAAAATAATACTTCCGCTTAAATACCATTAAAATAAAATCTGATTATTTTAATATACCGACTTATTACTCAATGTCTCATATTTCCAATCTAATCTTAATTACTCGGAAAATTCCCAAAACACTAAATATTAGCTAATTAATATTTCTAATACTAAAAATATTAAAATTTCCGAGTAAATATCAATCCACTACCCCGAACTAATATCGACTAAATCGTCCCAAAACGTGAAAATTTCAATAAACATCACAAATGTCTAAATTAAGCAAATAATTATTTTTTCGAGCGTTACACTAATGCCCATCCCATTCTTTCGGAAGAGAAAGTACAAGACAATTGGCAAATGCGAGAACACACTAGAGATTTTATCTGGATTCGCCTGCATAACGTAGGTCGCAAACCTAGCGCCATTGAGGTGCTAGAACATCTAAGTCTTAGATGTCAGTCGGGTGTGCCAACATATGATTTGATAGATGTGATAGTGGCAGGCGCTTCTCCGGCTTTGAACATTGTGGTCGTGCTACATGATGCTAACATTACGGTCGGTGACTGTTTGGAGTGGTTGGTCCTTCCATGATGGGAGAGAATAGGATATCCAACAATTTTGACGACTGCATGATCCCATCTTATGTGATCATGTTTACAAGGATAAGACTTTGGTTGCTCTTTTGCGAATTTGAGATAGCCATCCTTAAACATTTAAAGATTTCCTATTCCCAGCTTCATAAGGGGTCATGTGTGCATGTGAGGGTCTTTCAACTTTATGTTGAGTACAATTCTTGGAAGCCTTCCATTAAATTATTTTTCGAAATTTTTCATCTAATGCGTACCTCCCTGGACATTTTTTACAATAAGGGCTCATTTACTTTCATTCGATTGATTAGTTGTTCGACCCTTTCACTCTAGATTGAGGCGGTGTTATGGAATGTTTCACACTAGTGAGGCCCCTCACTTTTGTGGCTCACTCCATTTTAGGTTACCTTCTTGCCAAGCCTCCTCATCCTTATTGAGGGTTGCACCTAAAGTATTGGTCCAAACTTCACTTTAACCAGTCTACTAATTCATATTATATTCCTAACTAGCTAAGTTCTCTTTCCTTGGGTGAGCTAACAATGAAAGAGGGGATGCAATATTGGTTTCATGGACTTGGTTATGAGGAATGGCCCGACCTTTGTGAGGGGTCCCCTACTAAGGTGATGAAGAGGTGAATTAATGCTCATGTTATCTTGAGTGTAATTAATCTTGAGGAGGGGAGGAAGATTTTCGATGAGAGCAAAGCTTCCATGTTTTTTTAACATGTGTTATCGTGCTTTGCAGATAGCATGAATAAAATAAGTAAAATGTTTTAAAATCTTGTCGAAGCTTCAAGTATTTAGGTTGTGGTGAATACTGGGACTTCTTCTTCTGCCTCCACTCATGCTCTGGATGTAGAAACTTTAGCTCCTGTGCTCAGGGTGGATCACCTGCGGACGCCACATTTACTTTGATGATGGGGGGTCCACCTTCTCCTCCGGTTTCGACCAAAAGGGCTCGTGATAAAAGGCAACAATCTCTCTGGGATGAAGCTTCTCCAAAATGGACTTATGCTGTTAAAGGTGAAGCTTCTAGGGAGGTGACTCCCTTTATAAAGTTTCCAAATATTTTTCTTCTCGTCTCCCATGCACTTCTGATATGGTTGTCGTTATTGTTTTAACATCAACTTTATCCTTTGTTAGGAAGAAGATGGTGTATGGACTTCCAAGAATTGAAGTGCGAAAGCAAACTATGTGAGGAATGTTACATGGCCAAGTAGACCAGGAAACCATTCAAACTTGACTTGCCAATGAAGTCACAACAAAAGCTTGATATTATTCATTCAAATGTGTGTGGTCCATTTGAAGTAAAATTACTAGGAGGTAATTGCTATTTCCTTACCTTTGTGGATTTACTTATTGGAAAAGAAAAATGAAGATTTTAGCAATTTCAAGAGATTTAAATTGTTGGTTGAAAAGTAAGCTGTAACACCCGGAAATTCATTTAATTATTTAAATGAATTATTAACAATTTATTTATTGAAATTTAGTCGAAGTTGGGAATTATTGGATTGATTAGTCGATTTAGTTGGAGATTTATTGCTAGAAAATAATAGTTTCAATAGTAGAATATTATTTATTTTAGTTGGGTTTATTTGTAGTGTAAGAAATAGTCAATAAGGAGGTGTATTTAGTTGGCCAAGTAGAAAATAAGACTAATGCGAATTATTTTATTTATTAATAGAATATTAGGTGTTATATAAGTAGAAGTGAGACAAATTAGGTTTTTACGTAGAAAAGAAAAGAAGAACAAAAGTTAGAGCAGAGGGGTTTGGAAGAAGAGGATACGAGAAGTGCAAGCCGGAACCGAAAATTAGGAATTTGATCGGAGTTAGAGCGGCCGTTAATACAAGTAAGGGGTGGGGTTCTAACTCTATAATCGGACTCATGATGAATGATATGTGGGGGTTAAATTCGTAGGAAATTATCTCTGTTTATTGTGTGTGATTTATGTTGCAAAACGGTTATATATATATATATATATATTGTTGTGTGGGATTACTGTTGCTATTGTTGGGTTATTTGGAACTGGAAAATTGGAATTTTTATTTGTAAATTGAAGAGGAAATATTGGAGGCTGAATAGGTACAGTAGCAGACTGGACACCGTATGGAACGACAAAAATTACTGGTACACATGAAAAAGGACCACGTGTGGTGGCCGTAGGAATTGTTAGTGGTGGGACCCAACTGGTAAGGAGGCGGACGCCTCCATGGTCTTGGAGGAGAGGGAGGATGCCCTTCATGTTGCTACAAGGGAGGGGACGAGCGTCCACTAGGCCATGTGAGGGCCACGTTTGATCATTAAGTCCCTAGGCTATATTTGTCTGTTGTGTAGTTTTATGATATATGATATATAATACTCAATTTAAATGGTCTAGTGGGTTCAATGATCTTAATTTTACCTCAGTACTAGAATCAAGTAGTAATAGTAAGGATTAATACGAATGTAGGATAATAGAAATAGTATGCTTCTACCATAGTATTCAGTATGGGTTAAATAAATTGTAGAGGATTTATATTAGTGCGTTAGTTCAATAACAACAAAAGTATATTAAAATAAATTGTAGTAGTAGAATATATATATATATATATATATATATATATATATATATATATATATATATATATATATATATATGATAGAGTTTTCTACTTGGCTAGTAAACAGAGTAACAGTATAGTAGTATATGATAGAGTTTTCTACTTGGCTAGTAAACAGAGTAACAGTATAGTAGTAGCAGGGAAGTACCAGTAATGTATAAGCCTAGTAGAAGGAAAGTATGTTAGTAGATTAATTATAACAATAGGCTAATGCGGTGAAAATAGTAGTAATTGAGTTATTTAATTTGGTAGTATGGCAACATAGTGGGGTTTAGTGAAAGTAGCAGTAATGAGCCTTTTAATTGGTAGTATAAGAATAAATAAGAGGCATATAGTTAATAATTTAACAGGCTGTTTTGTAATGATAATTATGTTGTGTGTTTGCGTAGTATTTGCGAGGTTGTGATTACGTTGTGGATATATTCAGTTGTTTATTGTGAAGTTGCAGGAAGTTGGTGACGATGAATACCTCGTTTATTGATATAACGACGATATAGGCTTGTGCCTTGTGACGATGATTTTGTTGTTGTATGTGATTGTTGCATTCATATACATATGTATTTTTGCGACGGCCTGGATTGGAAAATTAGCGACGAAGGCTTATGCCTTGATGCCTCTATTGACTGACAATTGGCGATGGGGGCTAAAGCCCTGGGTACCACATGCATATGCACCGTTGTGTCTCATTTGAAGTGGCATGAGTTGATTTTTGTGATGTGAAGTGATTAATAATTTTGTGACTGTGAAGTGATAATTTTGTATGATTTAATTCTAATATATTGTTTATCATGCGTTTGTTTATATTGGTAGATATCTCACCCTTTATTTGTTCCCGTTGCCTTTATATTGGTAACGTGCAAGTAGCGAGGAGTAAAGCCTTATAAGCTTATTGGTGTTGTCGCTTTGATACATAGCACTCGGGGGGATTGAACGCTTGTTTTGATTTATGTTGTTATTTCCTTTAAAGTTGAACTCAGTTGTTATTTTGAGAAGTTTGTTGTTGATTTAAGTTGTTTAAAAGATGCTATGTTCCTTCTGAAGTATTAACATTGTGACACCGCTGCAGTTATTTTATTAAAGTTGAATCATTGAGACTAAATACTTGTTGAAGTTCTTTACTTTATTTTGGTGCTATGTATCTGTTTAAAAATTAAGTTGTTCTGTTGTTGGTTTGAAAGTTGAATGTAATACCTCAAGTTAAGTCGAAATTTTGGCACTCTGATTTTAATATAAACGTTGGGTAGATTTGGGGTGTTACAAAAGCTGGAAACATCATCAAGAGGTTGAGAATTGATGGTGGTGGTGAGTATACCTCAACTGAGTTTGGTCAGTTTTTTGAGAAAGAAGGGATTGAACATGAAGTGATAGCAGCATACACACCTTACCACAATGGCATTATTGAAGAAAATAATAGAAGCATCTTGAATATGACTAGGAGTATGCTTAAGCAAAGTAGAGGCCTAAGCATTTTTTTGGGAGAAGCCACTTCAAGTGCATTGTACTTCACAATAGATGTCCAACAAAGAAGTTGAACAACAAAACTCCTTGTGAAGCCAAGTCAAGATTGAAGTCAATTGTTAGTCATCTCAAAAGCTTGGGTTAATAACACTTTTTCCCATGTCATATAAGTGCCTTTTTCTTTTTCCCCTGAAAAAAATTGTGAAACCGACCTTTTCACTTGAAGATTATGTTGTTTTAAACTCTATGGTGATCTTAATGGGCAAAAATATTTATGTGGCGTGCTAATTGAACATTTTGTTTATTTTTTAATTTCAGCTAAGGTGACGCGACTTTACTTATTTTTGTTTTCGCCTATAATTTCATTTGTTTTTCAATTATTTCAAACATAAATGCTAAAACCTTTAATATATCATAAAATAACATTTTTTTTTGCCATCCAATAGTGTCATATGTAACATTCCATTTTCTAGAAATTATTTTATTTGATTTAATTATAATTTTTGGTGTTTATTTAATTATTTATTGTGGTTAATTAGATAAGTTGGGGAGTAGGAGTGTGTGATCATATGGTGAGGTGTAGAGAATAATTAGAGATTGTTAGAATAATTGAGAATTATTTTATTAATTTAAAATAATTATTCGATTTTATTAATTAAATAAAATAAGAAGAAGATAGAGGTTATAGTAACATTGAGGACAAGGTGGGAATTAGAGATGAACTTAAGGGCGAAATAGTAATTTGATGGTTTAAATTGAGGATAAAATAGGTGAGGCATACTTATAAGGATTAAAACTAAAATAAAAAGAAACAATTGGGAAAAGTTAGGTTTTGACAATACTTGAAAACAAGTTGGGAGAAAAGAGGCAAAAGGAAGAGGGAGAGCTAGGGCATAGGAGGAACCCCCATTGAAGGCTTGAAGAATTGCTGGAAAAACCTAAGGTAATGGTGGATATTTGCTTTCGATTATGTTAGGTATGAGGGAAGGGTAGATGTAGGTATTTGGTTTCTATTTGGTTGATGATGAATGATGTAGAATAACTATTGATGATGGTGTTTTATAAACCATGATCCGAATTATAATCGTATATGTGAGTATGTGTTGTTTGAGGTTTGTATCATATTTAACCTGATGCGATTTGGATGAATATGAGTCAAAAATTGAGTATTAGGAGACCTGCACTATAGTTAATCGCACCCGGGGGTTGCTGGAATCACGAAATTCGTCGGGCGGGCTCCAGGAGAAATTTTTATTGAGAAATTCGTTGGGCGAGCTTGAAGCGAATGGAAATTCACTGGGTGAGGCGGGGGCGAGAGTTCCAAGTCCGAGGTATAAGTTGCATGTCCAATTCCTACAGCTTATATGCTCCATATTGTAGCTTCTAGAATATGTGACACAATCCTTCTCACTTGGGTTGCAATTTACCCTGTTAAGTAGACACAACAACTTGTCTTAACACCACGTCGCCTTGTTGTTTATCTCTTTGTATTACCTTAGAGTTATATCTTTTAGGGGCCCTTTTATTGGCATTGAACTCCAAGATATAGGCGACATCTCTTACTTTATCGATTAGATCAGCGACACACCTTGGCCCTATTTCATTCACTTATGGGTTAAATTGAGAGCGCCGCCATGAATATTATTGAAACTCCTGAAGAGATTCCAAAAGCTATAAATTGTTTAAAGAAATTATTCGAGATGAAAGACTTGGGAAAGAAAAAGTCCTTACTAATTGAACATTTAGAAAATGAAACTTTTATATACCAAGAAGGTTATATAGAAAAAAGTTAAGACATTTCTATATGAGAAAATCTCGTATATAGAAAATGTTAAAATGTTCTTATATGATAGACAAATCTCCTATGTTGTCTACCTCTATGATGTTAGATCATGGGATTTGCAGACGATTTTTTTAGACCTCGAGAAGAGGATGAAAAAGTAATTGGTCCTGAAGTACCATATCCTAGTGTAATTTAAGCACTAATCTATCTTGCTAATTATTCACGCCCTGATATATCATTTGCGATCAATCTATTAGCAAGACACAGTTCTTCACCTACACGAAGACATTGGAACAAAATCAAACATATACTTCATTATCGTAGAGGCACAATAAACATTGGTCTGTTTTATACCAAAGTATTCAAATTTGAATTAACAGGTTATGCAGATGCAAGCTACTTGTCAGAGCCGCACAATGGTAGATCACAAACAAGTTATTTGTTTATTTACATGTGGTGGTACAACTATTTCATGAAGATCGGTGAAACACACAATAGCAACAAGTTCATGTAATCATGCAAAAACTTTTAGCACTACATAAAACCTTTCAGTGCAAAAGGATTGGTCTTCATCGTCGAAGAAATAATTTTTCAACCGAGGGGGAGAAATAAACGTTCAGCTGAGGGGGAGAAATAAATTTATTTTAAATGATATTGTACTCTTTTTCCTTCACTAGATTTTTTCTCACTGGGTTTTTTCTAGTAAAGGTTTTAATGAAGCATATCCAAAACAAACATCCAACGGAGAATGTTATGAATAACTGGATATTTGTTTCCCAATGATTTTATTCCTTATTTATAATCATTTGTATTTATTACATTGTCTAGATATTGTCCTATAAATAAGACCAATCTCTTTGTAGAAATACACCGATGAAATAATACAGAATCATTCTATGTTTCTCTCTTCTCTTTTATCTTATTTATCTTTATTTCATAACAAAATATTAATATTATTAATTATGTTTAATAATGTTTAATTCCATATAAAGATGTATTTATGGTTGAATTTATCCATAATTACATATATTAAATTAATCAAAACACATTACCCATGAATTTGAAAAACTAAAAAAAAAGAGTAAAGTATTCAACATTAGTTATGGATATATACCCAATATTAATGTTGGATATAAAAAAAGTTTAGCCCTGGGAAAACACTTTTAGTTGGTTAATTATCTATGCTCTTAAAATTTATGTCATTTAATTGGAATAATTTAGAATTTCCATTATGGGAGGAAAAGAATAAACATTTCCATTATGAGAGAAAAAAACTATGGGGACAACTTCTCTACCCATCACAAAAAGTTGGGTAGTGTACATTCAACCAATCATATGATGCCATTTAATTTTAACACAATTAATTATTTATTAAATATTACAATTAATTATTGTTTTCAAGGCATTTTACACAGGAGACAACTTTACCCAACTTTTTGAGATGGGTAGATAAGAATTCACCAAAAACTATACGGTTTCTTAAAAATATATAATTAGTATTTCCCCATTATTACTAAATAGACCTGAAATTAGAATTAAGCTAGCTGATTTTTCTTTCCAGTAGTGCAATTCTATCCTTGTTTTGTGCAATGGGCTTTAAAGTTATGGTATGTATCTATAGAACTTTTGAATTAACCCTATTATTCTATGTTTCCCCCAACTTCATTTTTTCCTGCATAAAAAAACCTTAATTTAAACTGGTTCAAAAAAATTGAAAATTAAAACAAATTAATCATTAGAAACTTATGAAAGAAACATTATTATATTAAGAAACAAAAAAATTAAACATATAAAATAAAGAACATAAACATAGATCAGAAAAGTTCATTGATGCGTTGAAATTGGAAAAATATTGAAAAATAGATGTGTGCGAGTAAGATACGAATATTCATGCGTTGGAATTAAAGTGCACCAGAAGTTTCATGCGTTGGAATTGGAAAAATATTAAAAAATAGATGTGTGCGAGTAAGATACGAATATTTATGCGTTGGAATTGAAGTGTACCATAAGTTTCATGCATTGGAATTGAAGTGCACTAGAAGTCAAAAGAAGAAACCGTTAAACCAAGTACAAAGAAACAACATAAAAAAACACAAAACACCAAGTACAGAGAAACAACATCAAAAAATACAAAATACCAACTACAGAGAAACAACATAAAAAAAATACAAAATAGGAGGAAGAAAAAGAATTAGTGAAGGAACTCAGAAAACTCTACTGCTGCTGCAAAATTTATGAGGCAAGTCATGTCTTCTTTCAACAACTGCTTCCACTTTGGAGTGTGGTCGTCGTGTCAAATTAAAACTTGGATTCGATCTCCCTACAACAAATAACAACAACAAAACAATGGGTACAACAAATACAATAACAACAACAAAACTACGAAAGTTTAAACATAAGCTAACCTTAGAAATGTTCTATCTCCTAGCTATTGACATTTGTCCATAAATCAATAATACGAACAACAAGCGTCATGTCTCCTTCAAATCATCTATATTAGCAACAATGTCGAATTTGCAAGCCATATGGATCTGAAAAAAATCAAGTATTTCGAATTAGAACAACTATTAAATAACAAATAGAAAGGAAAATTAATTAAATAAATCAAAAGATGGAAGAAGAATCATAAGAGTTTCATTGCTAAGGAGCAAAAGAAATTGAATTCGCATGAACTAAAACGAAAATGGAAAAGGAATTTGAAGCCTACCCTTTGAATACAGTTTCAAACTGAAGAGGGAGGAGAAAAAAAATGAAAATTGGAGAATTAGGGTTTGAGAGGAATGATAAAATATGACGGAGAAAATTGAAAATAGAAAATGAGAAATGATGGAAGAGAAATCACAGTGTATAGAAGGAAGAAGAGTGCATTAGAAATTTTTAATTAGAATTATGAATGATTAATGTAGATGAATTGATCATTAGAGATATAAATTATAGCTCTTAAACGAAATTAATTAGGATAAGTAAATATCTTTTACTTTATTATATACTAGTACTTAGACCCGTGCGAGGCACGGGTTTAATATTTTCTAAGTAAAAAAATCTCATTTTAAAAACACTTATAATTTACATAAATTTTACTTATAGTTAGAATACTATTGTATAGATAAAATGTCATTGTTATTAATAATTATTGGAATACCCGTGCGTTCGCCCTGATACTCATGTGGTACGCACACTTTTGTTTTTAATATGTAATAAAAATGTAAAATAGAAAAACAAAATTGTTTTACCAAAAGAGTTTATAAAAATATTTGGATAAAAAAATATTAAGATTTACTCATTAATTTAAAAATATTGTTTGACATTAAATATATATTAGTAAAATGATTAGCTTAATAATATATAGTTCACTGTCCATATTATCTAAAAAAAATAGTATCTTAAATAAAAAACTAATTCAAAATAAAATTATTAGTATAATAAATAATTAAAAAACAACTCATTTTCTCGTGTTTGGATTCATATATTATTTTAAATATATTTATGTTTATTTTAATAAATGTAAAAAAAAAAGTAATAACCTGTGTTTTTGTATCGATTCTGGTCTGAATATTCGATATGTTTTTAGGTGGGATATGATTTTGGACGCGTATTTGTTTGTAGACTGTAATAAAAATAGGAATTTGAAAAAATAAAAAAATAACTTAAGAATAATAATAAATTTAAGTCGAAATAGTTATCCAAATAAAAGATGAAATATTAATAATATAAATATTTAGATCAATTGTTTCATTTTTTCGATTTCATATAATTTTCACCATATTAGAATACAAAATTATTTATTAAAATTTTAATGACTCACTACAAAATTTTATGGACTCATTAAATGTTTGGATCAATGGTTTTATTTTTCTCGTAATAAAGTTGGATCAGTTGTAAAGTTGTTTTCGTTTATTAAAATACTATAAATTCAGTACAAGATTTTATTGACTCACTACATATTTAGATCATTAATTTTATTTTTCGTAATAAATTTGGATTAGTAGTAAAGTTTGAATCTTATTGTTTTAACAAATTTTGTATGAACATTCAATTCTCATTCAATTTTTATTAATTTTTTTTTACATTCTCCCCAATTATTACAAATTATTTTTTCATACATTGTACTCTTATTATTTTTAAATGAAATCATGTATGTATTAAACTATTAATGTCTCAAAAATAAAATAGTGTCATAATTTTTTTAACCGCACTTTTGAATCAAATGACCTAAACAAATCTTAATGGAATGAATATCATTATATTTAAGGACTTGCAATTATATGACTGTATCACCATCATATCACCCGGAAGCCCCCCCTTCGGGGAGGGTCAAATGCAATGTGGATGCAGGTTTCAATAATCAGTCAGGCACTACTAATAGAGGGTGCTGCTTCAGAGACTGTTTCGGTCGTTTTATTTTGGCAGGTACATCGTGGGACTATGGCAACCATACGGTTGTAGAAGCAGAAGTTTTGGCACTTAAGGAAGTAATTCAATGAGCTATTCATATGCATATGGAGCACATTAGCTTTGAGAGCGATTCTCAAACGGTGGTACATGCCGTTAACAATAACTGTTTTGGTCTCTCTGAATTTTGTGTTATTATTTCTAGTATTAAACAGCTTTTAGTTTCTCATCCCGACTTTGAGGTTAAGTCTACTAAACGTCAAGCGAATTCGGTTGCTCACTTGTTAGCAAGGGCGGCCAATTCATGGTCTAGGCGTATGTCTCTTTATTCGATTCATCTTTGTATTGAACAACAGTTATATTATGAAATGATATGAGTTTATTTCGGTCAAATAAAAAAAATTGTTGGTGGGAATGGGATGATACCTAATAATAGGGATGTAAACTATATTTAAATGTGGTTTTCTATATACGAATGCAAGTGTAATATAAACAATCTTACATTAATATATTGTCTCTCCATTTACTTTTAATTTATTTTCAATTACTAACCATTTAATGATTGAATTTAACATATATTAATTTAACATTATTGGTACCATCATCATTATCATCAAAAGAAGATGCTGCTTCTCGATTTATTTTTTTAATTACTAAAAGTTTAGTTTATCATTATCTCCCATTAATGAAAAAATAACAACATGACATTAAATAGCATTAAAGTAAACTTTTCAATTTTATAAGTAACTTACTCCAAATATTTAAAATACAAAAAAAAACATTAAAACATAAAATCAAATCACTAATTTAAAATAATTATTATTATTATTAAAAACTGAGATTTAAAATACTATATTAATACATCGAGAAGTATATTTATAATTGATTTTAAATATTTAATTAATACTATATTAATACATCGTATTCATACCTAGAGAAATATATAATAAAATTACGATTAATCAAATTAAACCATCACATCTCAATAGTATAATCAAAAACATAAAGGTTACGTAGACATTTCTTCACTTTTTGATGAATCAGAGTGCATGTCAATATTATTAAATGTTATTTGCCGATTGAGTATGATCTTAGTATTTGTTTGCAAGCAATTTGAATATTCCTCAAACCATATATCAGTTCAACAATCTAAAATGATAAGCTAATTCTCAATAGATTAAAGATCCATGATATCATATGATGGTAACATAAACCTCATTTATCATATGATGGGAACCCAATATCTTCAGTATCAATTCAAAAACATGAATCATAAATAAAAATCACATTTCACTAATTACCCTCAAATTTTCTAGCGACCAGCTCAGTTCACAAAAAATAATACCTAAATTAATCTTTTGACATTTTAATACAAAATCAGTTTAGTGCATATTAAGCCAAAATTAAGAAAAGGGTTTAATTTGTCTTCTGTAAAAATGTCAATAACTATTTTGAGGATTATTAATGGAGAGAGACTAAATTGATCTGCAAGAATATTTTGAACAAATTTTTAGTCAAAGAATAATTGCCTTTGAAAAATCAATCAGGATTATATTTTCAAAATAAAATAATGAAATCAAAGAATCCGCTGATTTAGTGAATCCATGCTCATGCATCAAACCAAAAGAATAAAGGATTATATTTGTTATAAATCACAATGAGAATATCATAATTGATTATTTTCTGCAATGTGATTTTTTATAAAGCATTTATACTCAAATATCACCAAATACCAAATTCACCACAAATCACTTCACGAGACATCTTTGTTTTGTTTTCCGGGTTCAGGGCTATGTATCACATAATCTAAATCAACTCGGAAACATTTCTTCAAGCAAAAGGGATATATAACTCAGGCAACACAAAATAAGTGCTTCAATCTCAATTATAATCGCAATTAATGTCAAAACCTTACTACTGATTCACAAAGCAGAAATAAATAACCATGCATCGAAGATGGCTGTTGCAAGAACACGAACATTGTCAAACACCATTTCCATCCAGTGCGCCAACTTGAGAAAAAGGTTGAACTTTCAACTGCTAACAGGTTGCTAAAGGAGAACAATGCTGCAAATTTGATGGGTTTGGCAAAACAATCATTAATTTACATGCAAGCTACACAAGCAATCAAACAACCACCAAATCCATAAAATTTTTTTAATCAAAAGCCAAAAGTGGCAATACATAAAGTTGAATAGCCTACATTAAATCCCAAAGAGATGAATGTGATGTGAAAAGTTTAGGCAGCACCTGTGTCGTAGAGAGGGAGCAGAGGCCACCTGACTCCTCACCCAGCAAGGTCTCCTTTTACTCTTTATCATCTCCTTGATAAGTTACTTTGAGAGTGTGAAATTCAACAGAGTGATGAAAGAAATGGAGAATCAAAATACAACAAATTTTGCTTAGAACTACCGCAACAGAATGAATCATTGGAGAAGTCACAACAAAAACATGCTGACATAAGAATATGAATCAATCAAACCACAAATAATGATTGAATATCCTATCAGACCTTACATCTTTACCAGGAATCATGTTTTGTTGACAGATGTTGCATACTTTCCCTGCAGCTAAGTGTTATCCGTCTCATTGTCTTCCTAGTAGCCATGTTTGAAACAAACTTGGTGCGAAGAAGTCTACTGTTCGATTGATCAAGTGAAAATGTTGACGTGGAATCCTTAAAAGTGGAGACTCTTCCATAGAAGAATCATAATGCTTACGGAAAATTTCACTAACACCTTCAAGGTCCAACGATGGTGCTTTTCTCTTTCGACCACTTTCCCTTCCATTTTCCAATTCTACCATAGAGGCAGATGGAAGTAATGGCTTGGGAAAACTACAACATCAAAATCATGCTCTTGAACCTCAATGTCATCTTGACTATTCCTTATGCGTCCAGCTATTGTGTTGTATTCAAACTGAATAGAAGTGGTGATTACTGTATGTTAAGTAAAGAGGGAAAAAACATATGTAAGAATAAAATTTGCAGTAGAAGAGAAACCATAAATTGGGAATGAATGACCATTAGAATCTTTTGTGTCAGGCCAAAATTTTATATGTGTTCTTTGACGGTCTTTATTTTCAAAAGGAAGCATAACACAATTCAAAGTTGTCACCAACTTCCCGCGAGAGTATGTTTTGGTGTATTTCAACCACTTATGCCAAATGGTCACCTCTAGTACCTGTGGAGTTAGACAACAAAAAGTTTCTTTAGAAAATAACAGTAAAATAAAAATTCTATTTTAGCACACCTTTAGGAGGCGAATGTGGCAAATCATGGGTCAGTAGCAACTTCATGCAGATAACTCCATTTTCATAAGGAGTCTCGGTTGCCAAAAATACAACACAACAAAATTTCAGCTTGAGCTCTACACATAATGTCGTACATTTCATTCAAAAAGAAATTATTTACCTGGGCCATCTATGCCAGCATATATAGCTAATAAATTATCATCATTCACCACAACATTAATGCCCTCAGGAGGAGTTTCATCGGTAGCCTGAAACAAACAGACCGTTGTATCATGTAAGAACTTAAATTATTGAATCAAGATGGAATTGAGCAACTAATCAGGCACTGCCGAACCAAAATGGAATTGAACAACTACTCAACAAACACTATTGAACCAAAATGGAACTGAACAACTACTCAAAAAATGCTACTGAACCAAAAAGGAATTGAACAAATACACGACAAACATTATTGAAACATAATGAAATTGAACAGCTACACACAGGTGCTACTAAACCAAAATGGAATCAGATAACTACCGAATAGTCGTATTAACCAAAATGGAATTGAATAATTAAACAATAAACGTTACTGAACCAAAACAGAATCAAACAACTACACGTGCACATTATTATATTGGCAAATGACACATGATTTGTTCTAACACACTACAGGTCATTCAAGTAAATAAATGCTTACCATTAGCAGCACAAGAGTACCCTCTCTGTTTAGTTCTATCATTGAGGACTGGGGAGGAGGTTATGAGTTGATTTCCTGCCCAAAACAAAGTAAAGTCAAAATTCCTTCACCAGACATTTCAAATTGAAAACCAACAAAACAAAAATAGTCATCTTGATATCTAAAGCCTTTCTATATGGCAGTAAATTATTTTTACATACTACACATGAACGAAACCATTAAACAATTAAAATCACATAGTAGCTGATAAAAGCAAGCAAAGCTCGAGATTACCATTGTAATCCTTCTGAGAGACCTCACTATCCTTCTGCACAAATTTTTCTTCTCTCTGAATATCTAAATTGAACCATGCAAACACAATCAAACATAACCAGAAACATAAACATTTAGAATAAAAAATCAATTAGGGTTTAAATAAAAAAAGGATTATTGTGATTTTGACGTTTCGACAATACATCAACAATAGCATGTGTAATCAACTCTTCAACACTCTCTTCTATTTTATTCGGGTTTGATGCATTTAGGTTCAGTTGTTTTATTTTGATTCAAAAAATAGAGGAAGAAGAGAGAAAAACAAAAGGAAGAAAAGAATACGGAAGAGAGAGAAGGAGGAGGAAGGAAGATGAAGAGGAAGATGAAAGCAGAGAGAATAGGGGATAAAGAACTGATGCATTGGTTTTGTATGTTGGAAGAGAAAGTCAAAGGTTACATTGGTAACACACAAAAGAAATTGATACGTTGTATGGATAAATGAAAATTTCTGTTTACAATCCAAAATGGGCCGGTGCATTAATTTTTTGAGCTGACCATTCAATCACTTTGCCAAATATTATTTTAGATATGATTAACCCTTAATTTATAGATAATAACCAATAAGAATAAAGGTTAATTTAGACTTAACCAGAGCATATTGTTTTCTTTTATGATTGATTAAAACTCAACATTAAAGAATATCGTTGATTAATTTTTCTTTATATTTACATCTTTATATAGATATTATTTGAATTTAAACATGTATATCTTGTTAACAAATAATATTTCATTTTAAAAGCTTTTAAGTATTAAATTATATTTTGATTATCATCAATAAATTCTCTAAAAGTTTAGCATTTGATTTAGAGAGTTAGTGGTGGTTGTTGTAGAAGAAAATGAATTAAATAATAACTTCTATATTTGAATGCAACATATACCGTCCAGGATCATCTTCATGATATTTCAATTAACATTTTCAATAAATTCTTATAAATATTAATAAATCTTGAAACCACATTATGATATTGTCAATATTTATGATTTCATCTCCCAATTGCAATGCCAATTAAAAAATAATTCTCTTTTGCGCCACTTGGTTATACTCTTAACATGTAAAGCTAGTTTTTATTTCAATTTTAAATTATATTAAAAATATTATTTTATTAATATAATGAGAGAGGTAGGTTTTTGATATGGATAACTTTTGGGATTTTGATATGAATAACCTTTTTGAAATCATAAGAACTTTGGAATACTAAATGAAAGTTGTATTGGGTCTGTTTTTTCAAAGAAAATGAACCAAATATCTTGAAAACTAAATATACATTAATTAGCCCTGCTGAAAATTTAATTATTTGTCTAAACATATTAATGAAATAATTAATTAAATATAAAAATAAATATAAAGATAAATATAGCAATATTTCTATTATTAGTATTTTTAAAAATAGCAAGGACTCTAATATTGTGACAAATGGCAAACTTGCCAAAATACTCATTTTGCTTTATTATATTGTATGATTAATAATAGATAATACATCACAAAAATTATGGGACTAAAATATGGTCGATCCCTAGGGTGAAAGAGTAATTCGCTAGTGTATTTTAAAAGAATTTCTCTAATTTTCAGGTTCCGGCATTAAAAAATGTAAACTGTTATTTGTCGTCGTCTCCACTAGGAATCAATTTTTATGTGCAAATGGAATCAGCACCATTATCATTTTCATGGCATTAACCCACTTCAATTCCCACCTCCATTTTCTCACTAAATAACCAACCTACCAACCATGCTCACTTCACCTTTACTCTCCGTTTCTAACCCCATCATCAACTACCATCACATCCCACCTTTAAAGTTTCAATCTTTACCCTTAGGTAGATACGGAAGAACTGAATTTTCATCTGGGTCATGCTCTAATGCTTCTAGAAGAAAAAGGGTCTTGGTGAAAGGGGCGGTGAAGTTGGAGGAAGGAGTGGTGGAAAGTGAGAAGAGAGTGAATTTGGGTGAAGGGTTTGATGCAATTGTTATTGGGTCTGGGATTGGTGGGTTGGTTGCTGGGACTCAGTTGGCTGTGAAGGGTGCTAGAGTTTTGGTTTTGGAGAAGTATGTTATTCCTGGTGGAAGCTCTGGGTTTTATCAAAGGGATGGTTATACTTTTGATGTTGGGTCGTCTGTCATGTTTGGTTTCAGTGATAAGGTTAGTTTGTTTTATTGAAAAAAAAAAAGAATTTTGTATTTTGTTCGAAGTCAACGTTACGATAATAAAGTAAAGTAAGTGTAGCATAGATAATGATGTTGCGTTGAATGTGTGGTAAGACCAGAGATGAAATGAGCAGAAATGAAAATATTAAAGAGAGTGTTGGAGTAACACTCCTAATAGTAGAGAAGATGGTGGAAGACTTGTGTTTGTATGGTTTAAGCATGTTGAGAGAAGACCTATAGATTCTGTGATAAAGAGAGATAAGTCAAACAAGTAGACGAAGAGGAAGACCTAGAAAGACTATAAGAGAAGTTATTAGAAAGATCTCAAAATTAAGGATTTGGATAGAGTCATGGTCCTAGATACAATATTATAGCGAAGGTTGATTTATGTAACGACCCTACTTAATGGGATAAGACTTTGTTGTTGTTAGGAGTTTATGTTACAGGGAAGAAATTTGATTGTATGTCTTACTGAGAAGAGATTATGTCACTCATGTTCACAAGTTGTTTTTCACCTTGTTGAAAAGAGCTTATGCTTTTCACGATAACTTATGAAAGCTACTTAAAAACTAATTATGGTTTTCATGAATTGTCTTAAATTTGTGTAGGGTAATCTTAATTTGATAACACAAGCATTGGAGGCAGTTGGCTGTCGGATGGAAGTAATACCTGATCCAACGACAGTTCATTTCCATCTACCCAACCACCTCTCAGTTAGAGTACACAAAGAATATGATAAGTTTATCGAAGAATTGACCAGTTATTTTCCCCATGAAAAGGATGGTATCCTCAAATTCTACGGTGAATGCTGGAAGGTTTGTCTTAATTGAGGTGACTGCAGACCCCTTGTAAGGCGTTTTTGCCTCCGATTATAATTATTTTTTTAACAAAGCTTTTATCTTTGATGGTTAGATTTTCAATGCCTTGAATTCGTTGGAGTTGAAGTCACTTGAGGAGCCAATCTACCTTTTCGGACAGTTTTTTCAGAAGCCGCTCGAATGCTTAACATTAGGTACTTTCATGTCTTATATGTTTGTTTCGAGTATGAGGCTACAAAGCTAAAATCATAAACTTCAATTTCGAGGCTGCTTTCTATTTACATCTTGCATATTTTCTTAGTATTTGATTGGTAGGGCCATTAGCTTTTCTGATGACGTTATTATATCGCAGCCTATTACTTACCACAAAATGCTGGAGCGATAGCCCGGAAGTATATTCAGGATCCACAGTTGTTGTCTTTCATAGATGCAGAGGTAGATACAATTAGTTATTCGGTTCAGTCGGAAGGTTTACCTATTTTTTATGGAAAGTGTTAAATGTCATGAAGAGTTATTCTATGAATCGTGTTTCAAATGACTTGGAGTTAATAAATGAGAAATTGATTGTTGTCGATTCTGGAAAAGACATTGAAGCTAAAATAAAAATGCCACATTAGCTTTTCATGTTAAATAGCACTACTCATTCATTAATTATTCAGTTTATTGGCATATGATTGACAATTTTCATTCATAAAAACTCTGTTATTGCAGTGTTTTATAGTGAGCACCGTCAACGCTTTGCAGACTCCAATGATCAATGCTAGCATGGTAACTTGTTCACCTAGCCTTTTGCATTCTTTCATTTCATGCAATGTTCTTATTGCACTTTTGAAAGTGTCAAAGAGAAATTATGCTTCCATTTCATTGCAAGATCATTTAGTGACGAGATAACCAAAATAAAATTGACTTGAATATGATCCGACATTGACTGCTTTTGGTTTAGATTTTACAAATAGTTTAGTATATAATTTATTCTTCTAAGCATGTAAAATGAAAATCCCATCCTTCCATTATTATATACTCCCTCAGAACCACAATAATTGTCACATTTGCGTATTTCATACAAATTAAGAAAAAACTATAAATGAAAGATAATGAATAGTAATGTTACCAAATTAACCTGATGTACTATTGATGCATTCATTATTACCATAAACCCTCGCTAGTGGACGGTGAGATTGGTCCTTCGAATTAGCGGTCTTTGGACTAGATACTGAGTTTTTCAAAAAAGGGGGTACAATTGGAAAAACGTAATTGATATTACCGTGAAAATTATAAGTAGCATTGATTTTAGGTCAACTTTTTCTATGCATGTGACTATTATTATGAGATGGATGTAGTACTATGTTTTGGACCTGTTGTTTTCCTATCTAATAAATAACTGATTTTAAAATAATGAAACGATGATGCAGAAGCACCGCGTTGACTATTATAGTGGTTTGAAATAGAAACTTGCTTGCAAGTCAAAATAGTGAAAACACCAATGTCAAGTATACAAGTTGCATAATTCACCTATGTCTCTATTTCCCGCTTCTTTATTTGATTCATTTTTGTCTACAGGTTCTGTGTGACCGACACTTTGGTGGGATTAACTACCCTGTTGGGGGTGTTGGTGGCATTGCAAAGTCGTTGGCAAAAGGTCTAGTTGATCAGGGTAGTCAAATACTTTACAAAGCAAATGTCACGAGTATTATCACCGAGCAGGGCAAAGCCGTAAGTGAGATATCATATTAGCAATGACGATCACATGTTTAGAAAGTTATTTATTTTTGATTCTCAAGATTTGTAGTTGTACTATACTTTTGTAGGTAGGAGTGAGGCTTTCCGATGGCAGAGAGTTCTTTGCCAAAACTATAATATCAAATGCTACCAGATGGGACACATTTGGTTGGTTTCAAATACTAGTCTTTATACATTTTTTCCTGTTAATGTTCGAATATTTTCATCTTGTCTCTTTCTCCGCCTTCATTAATTCTTTATTAATCCCAAATTGCACGTTGTTACATCGTAGGAAAGTTAATTAAAGAAGAAACACTTCCAAAAGAGGAAGAAAACTTCCAGAAAGTTTATGTTAAAGCTCCATCTTTTCTTTCAATCCACATGGGAGTTAAAGCAGAGGTTTTGCCATTAGATACAGAATGTCACCATTTTGTGCTTGAGGTAGTTGGAAGTTTCCTCAACTTAGAAGTCTTTGTTACCGACTAAGATAATGCTGTAACAAATTGGCCTTTGAATGAAAATAACTGTTTCTCTTTCATTTGCACTTATCTAGGACAACTGGACCAAATTGGAAGAGCCTTATGGAAGTATCTTTTTGAGTATACCAACTATACTCGATTCATCATTAGCTCCTGAAGGTCGTCACATCCTCCATATATTCACAACTTCTTCCATGGACGACTGGAAGGTAGGCTAGGGCTTAAGAAGAAACTACGTTTTTCCTCTTGCTTTCTTCTTTTGTTCTTATGCTGTTACATGTAAATCTTGAAATATAAACGTCCTTGTTTTCTGTTCCAGGGTCTCTCAAAAATTGAATATGAGGCAAAGAAGCAGGTGGTAGCAGATGAAATCATAAGCAGATTAGAGAAGAAGTTGTTTCCAGGTCTTAAATCATCCATTGAATTTATAGAGGTAAAGCTAAATCCTGTGTTAGCCAAATCCTTAATATTTACGGATATGTTTTTTTTCTTTCTTCCTGAACCTTTTAACCCCCAACTCTAACTCTAGGTAGGGACACCAAAGACACATCGACGATATCTAGCTCGTGACGAGGGTACTTATGGACCAATGCCACGCAGCATCCCGAAGGGGTTATTAGGAATGCCATTTAATACGACAGTAAGTCTACTTTCAAAAAATGATTGAATGACAGATTTGGTTCTAGAACATCCTGCTATGCTATGCTTTCGGAATGAATACGCTGATTAAAACTCGATAAAACTTGCTTTCAGAGCATAGATGGTCTTTACTGTGTTGGAGACAGTTGCTTCCCTGGGCAAGGTGTTATTGCTGTAGCTTTCTCAGGAGTTATGTGCGCTCATCGAGTAGCTGCTGATATTGGTAAGCCAGAGCTTTCACATTCCATAGTTTGAAACTGCTTGCAAATTGAAAGTATATAACGATGAAAAGAAAAATATTTATTATTCTGAATGTGTAGAAATCATTTAATATTTTCTTTTTTATATAATCGAACATAAAAAAATTGTGTTCCTTCTTGAAATCATGTCCAAATGTGTTTCATCGTGGAAGCTAGTCAGCTACAACCTGCCACTTCAATATTATCGCTTGTTTGTATACTTTTCGCGCGGATCCAAACACTCATTTAATAGTTATATAAGTGATTCTTAACTAGTACTTTTATGGCACCGGTTTATAAGATTCGATCAATTGAAATCTGTAAAAAAAACCCAATTAAACTTATTGTTAAATTTAACATTCTTGATATTGATATTTTTTATTTAAAAAACAGGGTTGGAGAAAAAGTCACCTGTTTTAGACGCCATGCTGCTTCGGTTGCTTGGTTGGTTCAGGACACTAGCATGAGTCTATTTATTATCCTGTATAATAACACTACCTTTTTTTTATAATTTCTTTATTTTTTGTTGAGGGAGAAAACCAGATTCGTCACATTTACAGTTATAGAATTAGGGTGTCCGATCATACAACTTTTACATTCTGAGATGTATTTTAAAGCAAATTTTGTGAAGTTGGAATTGTGAGCTGTCCCGTCACAATTCAGTCGCCAAGATTGCTTAGCAGGGAGCAGTTGCGGGCTTCTATAAGTGCAAAAGAATGCAAATTCAGGAGCAAGGGGCTGTGAAGTGTAAAATGTAAATGATATCTGTATGTTCAGTTTTCTTTTATCCGAACAGATTTTTACTTATACAAGATATCCTTGCTGTAACTATGCATTTTATTAGCCGATTCATATTCAAACAAAGTAATAATGTAGATGATTTGCTCTTTTGTTCTTTGGTTAGTTTTTAGGGCTTGGTTGTCGATAGCGCACTATATCGGCATAGCATAGGGAAACCGAACCTTACCGCGACGCTTTTGGGCTGCTAAGCGCTATTGATAGCGGCACTTTTGCGGTGCAATCGCAGTTCTATAGCGGTTTGCATACCACTATTGTGAAGATTAGGGTAAATTTGTATATTCAATTTTTTTAAGGTCAAATTGATATTTTGACCCTTTTATTTGACCTAATATAAAAGCACAGGTGTTAGCTTTAGGTCATTTCACGTGTTTTTTTTTGCGGTTTCCCTCTTCACTTGTGTGTTTGCGTTTCAAAAAGCCATCTTCTTTGCAAAACTTCCTCGCACAACTTCTTCGACATCCATCGTTCTTCCAAAATCATCACCGTTCTTCACCTATTCATCTATTTCTTGACCTTTCTCATCCATTCACAACTGATTTCTCCTCTGTTTTGCTATGTTGCTCTTGCTCTCCGTTTTGCTATGTTGCTCTGTTTTTCTTTTATTAGCAACCATAGCATCATCTTTTGCAAGTGTGGCACAAACTTCCAACAACAAGAGTTATTAGATATCACTCTAGACTTGTTACATTAGTGTCTAATGGAGATGAGGAGTTGAAGATGGAAGAAGAAGAGTTTGAATCAAGTGATGCATGATGAGCAAGATGATTTTAATGTGGTGGAACTCAAAAGTGAAGATGAGACAGACGCAGATGTGGTTTTGTCATTTTGTTTATGCTTAGAATTTTGTGTAGCCATTGGGAGTACATTTATAATTTGATTTTGATGAAAACTTATATTGATGATGCTCTTGGAATCTATGTATGTTGTTGCAATTTCTGTTTTTAAGACATTACGTACGTTGTTGGAACTTATTTTAAGTATGTGTATTCATGTTAAGTAAATACCTTTGTTTTTAAAGGTCACAATTGTGGTAATCCTGCTGTCCTCTATGCCGCTATAGCATTTTGGGGGTCCGGCGCTACGTGCCGTTATCCGAAATTAACAATCTAGGTTAGGGGGTGGGGGAATTTGTTAGCAGTATAAATCAAAATCAAACCCTGCACCTCATTCTTAAAACTGCCAACGTTACTATTATTGCTGTCAAATTCGGTTTACACTTAAACTTGACTAATATGTAGCCAACAGATTAACCTATTCCACTATAGGAGTTACATAGCTTCGGTCCTCGAAACATTTTCAAAAGAGTTAAGCAGTTTCCACCAAAAAAAAAAAAAGAAAAACTCTCCAGGTACTGATGTGTCTACTATAACATCTAGCATACATGCATTCTTGCATTTCATCATGCTAAATGAAATACAACATACACATGATTGAACAAAAAAGCCAGAAGTTTAAGCCCCACCGTATTGCCTGCATGCGAAGCCTTCGTTTAAAATCACTCCTCATGCAGATATTAAGCACTTTTCCTGGATAGTTTTTAACCTCTATTGAAGTTTCATTCGTCGCAATGAAAGATATGCCAATAAACGGTAACCGAAAACCATAGCAATCAGAGCAACGACTTCTGTTAAACCACTGTCGATTTTAACTCCATTTACGATAGGTGTAAAATGTTCATATTGCACCTTGAGTAACAGTTTGTACGTGTGGTAGTTGAAAGACATGTAGCGGATCCAAGAGATGAATATCGGGACTTTCTGCAAAATTTTGTACCACATGTTAAATTCTTCTGTTAATAGACTGCAAAAGTTATCCATATTCGCTATTTGATCGTAAAATTTAGGTATGTATGCATTTTTACCTGGACGAAAAATCCTCCAGCTAGCATGAAGGTCATCACAGTTACTGAAGCCAAAGTCGTGGCTCTTTTCAAATCCATAAGCGTAGCACCGATAGCAAGTCCAAGACCCTATTTCACAACCAGTCATTGTTAGCACTGTAAGTTAGCTATTTTAGTCAATGTTTTAAAAACCGAACCCGCAAAACTGCAGTCGAACTGCAAAAATAACACTTTTGGTTTGGTTTCTAAAACACTGATTTTTCTTTTTACTGTAATGCCTTGTTAGTAGTTTCTGAAATGTATATACCTGTGCTGCAATGATGCAGAGGAAAACAGTAAGGATGGTGAAGAAAAACGGAGCAGCACTTAGTCTCAAACCAGCCATGAAATAAACAACAAGGAGAAAAAGCACCGGTAATATCAGGTCTAACGGAAGGTCGCTTGTTGTTCTAGCAAGGAAGTACGCACTTAATCTGTACATATCTGCCGCACGTTCCTTATTCAACATGGCTCTCTCTTGAGGAAACGTAAATATTGCTGTAAAAACTGGAAAGAATCCCCAGAAAACAGCAATAAAGAAAAGTAGTCCCGCCTGCAAACCACAAAGTTTAATATGTTATCAATAGATGCTCGTGTCTTACGATGCATTTGAAATAGCTCGTTTAATTGATGGTTAAATGCTTGTATAACAGAAGTATTTTACCTGATCTTGCAGGTCTTTTGGGTTTTTAACATCAGATTGCCACCAGAGTAATCCTAAGATGATTGCAGTGGATAACACTTGTGTGATTCTCAACCAGCTAAAATAGTCATGCCTCCTTTCCTTGATTCCTCTCCAAAAAAGTATGGAAAATTGCTCATCCCAACTTGCTCCCCATTGTCGTTTAGGAGAACTCGCTTTGGTCTTCAAAGCTTCATCCAGAGGTAAAGAAACCGTTGTTTTTTTCTTTGTTTCCGCAGCTTGAGATTCATATGCCTCCACTAGATACTGTTAAAATTCACATGTTCAAAAAACTCTCAATGCCTGATACAAACACGAAACTGATATATACAGACACCAATGATAATTTAAAGAAATGGAAGTGACTGAATGTAACTACATGCACGTGTCGGTATTGTAGTAAAGACGAAAATGAAATGTTACCTCATGGACTACTGCTGGTGATGGTTTTCCATTATATTTTTCAACTTCTACGTTTCCGATTTGCACTTTATCTTCCAACTCCGATGGTACGGAAACATCGTTTATGTTTCCATTAGCAAGGTCTAGCAAAAACTCGGCTGGATTCATGGAAATTAGCGGTGAACATCCTATAGATTGGAAGTAATTCATCGCTTCTGATGCTTTTCCAAAGTAAAGCAAACTCCCTTTCCCAAGAAGGATCAACTTGTCAAATTTGTGGAAGAGTCTACTTGACGGTTGATGAATTGTCGTCACTACTGTTTTACCAGCCTACCATATAATTAACAGGTTAGTCATGAAAAAATACCGTGCTAAGCTATACTTCGTATTCAATAGTAAGTTCAAGTTTTTGTTTTTGGATCGATGCGATGCTTCGATATTTCATACCTCTGCTATGTCTTGCAGCATCTGAACGATCTTCAAGGCTGTTGTTGAATCCAAACCAGAAGTTGGTTCATCAAGAAACAAAATGGAAGGGTTGATTATGATCTCATTGCCTATACAAACTCTCTTCCTCTCTCCACCAGACACACCGCGAACAAATGAACCACCTATCATAGTATCTTGGCACCTGTTTTCATGTATACAATACAAAACTATTTGTTATAATGCTTATATGGTTTTATGCTTATAATAGTAATTACGGGACGATTTATTTACCTCTCCAAGCCAAGCTCATAAATGACATCTAAAGCTCTTTTTTCCTTTTGCTCTTTAGTGAATGTCTTTGGAAGCCGTAACCGTGCTGCGTATGTCAACGTCTCTTTCACAGTTAAGTGAGGAAACAAAACATCATCTTGCGTCACAAATCCTATCCTGCATGTCATTACAAGTTTCTTGTAAGTACAATACTTTCTGAAATTAAGTTTCTTTGTACACTATCAGAAGCACATTTAACATCTTATTGATGAAAGAATTTGATTTTTACCTGCTCTTAAGGAACTTGGAGTATGATTGTTCATTGTAAGTGATAGAACCACCAATTGTTGGGTGACTTATCCTTCCTCCAAGGAGATTTAAAAGACTTGTCTTTCCACTTCCTGAGGGACCCATCAATGCCAAAACTTCACCTGGATTTACAGAACCACTGATCCCATTCAAGATATCCTTCTCCACACTTGATGTCATGCCTTTCAGCACTACCTTGTAGGTTACATCACTGAACTGCATATTCCACAATAATTCCACAATAAGTATATATAACTCATTAAGTGGGGTCCATCACCATAAAAACAACACAAAGTATAAGGTCTACATATCTAAATTGGTCCTTAAAATTGTATGATTGTATCAATTTAGTCTTCACATTATCTATATCACAATAAGTACAAAATACAATAATAGCTTGAAAAATAACCCCCAGGGGTTGTTCAGTTGCTGAAGACTTGGGACTTGAGAGTGTGTTTCTCTTAAGGTCTTAGGTGTGAATTTTGCTAGGTGCTAACAATCTCTATGTTAGGGCAGTCTATACAGAATTTTACTCTGACTTTACATAGCCCCTTGCTAGTGGACGGTGAGATTGGTCTCTTTGAATTAGTCGGTCACAAGGCCGGATACCAAGTTTAAAAAAAAAACTTGAAAAGTAATATCTTTTTACTAACAGTAAATATTTGTTGTTTTAAACTTGAAACTTTGTACAAGATCGAACTGGACCATGGTACTGCTAGCGATGTTCTACTTGGTCTTGTTGAAACCTTCATTCATCCTTGCCTGCTCAAATACACAGGGCCACATCAATCTCATGATCCATTGAAGGTTTGAGCCCTGGCAGAGCTAGGTGCAAGAGTATAAACAACTTTAACTTTATGACATGTAAAATGTGTATAGTAATTAATTACCTTTAGATTTATAGGAAGAGTAGGTTCTGTTTGAAACTTTGTCTTTGTCCTAATTCCAGCTTCAATATCCTCAGCTGCAACATACATAGTTACCACTTTAAAGGTAGAAAAGAAGAAGCTAACAATTATGCAAAAATGCACGTTGTTAAGTACATGTGATGGAGGTGTTTACTTATGGAGAGATATGTATTTAATATCTAGTTCATTATTAAGAAGAATCTAATATGCATGGATGCTTCTAATGTAGTACATGTTCCGTTAAAGGGGGGGCTATATAATATATATGAAATTGATGCTTATGAAGATACAAGTGGCTAGGACAAACATGGACCATGATGAGACAAGGAGATTGACCAAGACAAGTGATAATTGTGAATTCAAGTTCACTACATAAAAGTCAATCCAAATTAATTGAGGTCCATGATTGAAAGAAACAGTGCTTACTTTTCTCTCCCAATAGAAAGGAAAATGAAAGAACAAAACACAAGGAAAGAGATGGGTGCACCGGAGAAATCGATTCCACATGATCGTGTATTTACGTAGAATATTCAACCTATTAGTTTTGTCGGATAACTCATGAACGATTCATATAAGATGTATGATTATTGTTGAAGAGTCCCCACATTAAAAACTATATGATCTTGACATATGTTTATAAGTGGGGGCAGTCATGGTCTCATAGTCTCGTTTAAAATCCGTTAAGACAATATTAGGTCATCCATCGTTTATATCCTCGTATAAAACTTAATAGTACTGGGTGTGAAGGGGGTTTGTTGAGAGGCGACTATAAAGGAAATTATAAACTTATACTCTACGAGAACGAGAGTGATATTAGCTGTCGGTACTTTAAGCAATATTTATGTATGAAACCATAGTATGGTCCACTTCAAACCTAATCAATATATGATTGGTCATTTAAGACCATAATCAACAAAAATGGTCATGTCCCCCTTGCGAAAGAAGTGCAACTTGCATCTTGTTATAGAAAGAAAAAGTAAAAAGAGACAAAAGAGTTTGATGAAGGAGTCACCCCCCAACAAATAAAAGTCACACATAGATCACATCAAAGAGTGGAAATGGATCACAGATATTAAACAATAATTGTACATTAATTGGTCAGAAAGATGTTACTACTATTGCTTAAAATCTATGTAGAATCATGAATTTGCATGCATTTCATTATGACTAACGAAAATGACTCAAACATAAACAGCAGTCAGTACAGTCTTGGTCGTGTGGTGGCTAGAGCTAACTCTTAAATTTTCGGGTCTGTAAGTGAATCACGATTTAAATGTAGCAAAATAAATAGAAGTTTTATTTTATTAATCTATAATCGTGACAATTTTTTTAAAAAATTCTTTAATTATGATTTAATATTGTTAAATTTCAAACCATGTGTAATAGTCCGTAGCCCGACTTCCACATCTTTTAAAGACGGCTTTGGTTGTTCATGCATTTTGAACCAAAGAAATTGTGGTTAGAGGTGGTTGTGGACGGACTGGACCAACAATGATAGTTACAAGACTTCTTTGAGAGATTTTCAATTCACAAAAATCTCAATTTTAATTTTCATCATTCTTATAAAAAATTTTATGGTGGTTATAAAAAACCACCAATATCTGTCTAATATGTTTTTATTATATGTATTGATTAAATTATTTTTATATATTTTTTAAAATTGTATCATTAAAAATTGAATTTTGAGTTAATAATTTAGACTCATCTAATTCAACTACCACTATTCATCCACCCTACTATTTTTATATTATTTAAAGAACAAACCTATATTTAGATATCAAAAGTATTAAATTATGTCTTCCGCTCCTCTTGTCTCTTGTACTTTTTCCCTGTCTTTTTTTTTTTATACATACAATTTTTTAAATAGTATTTCAATTTAATTAAGATTCCTCTTGTCTCTTATACTCTTTCCCTGTCTTTATTTTCTTTTATATATATAATTTTTAAATAGTATTTTAATTTAATTAAGATATAAAAACTCGAGCACTTGAATGAGAAGATAATGATCTCTTCCAATACAACAATCCTTTCAGATAAAATCCGATTAAAAAGCTATTTTTTTATTAGTGGACTAAATCCCTCGAGATCTTTTACTATTTCTCTAGTTTTCAAACAACCAAACTTTATAATATAAGAACAAAAGAAATATGGAAAAAAAAAAAAAACCTTATTGCCTTACTCAAGAGTGGAGAGTGGAGACCACCTAGTTACTGGGCCCAAAATTCAGTGGCCTCACATGACTTCACTTCTAATACAGCCCATCTAATTTTCTGAGTTAGAACGTACCGAAGGGACTGTACTTTTGTATTATCATTATTACACAACTCATCACTTACCAAATCAAATCAAAGGATAATTTCTATTTTGAGTAATTAATATGATAAAGGAAAAAAATTAACTCATCTTATTAGCAATAACAGATAAAAAAAATGAAATTTCTTGACATCTTAAAACGGAAAATCCCTCAAAACTTTGTTTTATATAATATTCAAGAAAATTTTCATTTAAAATAGCATGACTTTTATTTTAACATATGTTATAATTTTGAAAATATATTAATTTAAATAATTAATACACTTAAAAGAAAAAAATATTACAGCAATAATAAATTTTCTCCTACTATATAGGAGTATATTTAATCGTTTGACTCTAGAGTTTCACATGTACTATATTTTGTTTTTTCTTTACCCAATTGTCACTCTCATGAAAAATTAATTGCATACATATTTTGTCATTTGAGAAAAGTGAAATCCATCCACCCCACATCTGCAAAAGTAAGAGACCACCAAACCCACAACCACAAGGGCCACAACCCTACCACATATATATTTTGTGGCCACCATAGTGACACAAAGCCTCATATATAGGTAACATTAATTTCTTTTCTCACCATTTTGTATGTAATAACAATTCCATATAGATATAGCAAAAACATTTTCTCAAAATAAAACACCAATAAATAAAGTCTAGTTAAATTAGCTCAGATGGTTAGAACATTAGACTATAATAACGTAAATTCGAATTCATAACATTATACTTATTTACTTGGTAAAATGGTGGAATTCTAGTCACTAGAATGTTTATATTATGTTTTACTATTAGATAGAAAAAGATTGCATCTAGTTTATATATTATAGTAGAAAAATTATGAGAAAAATATAAGAAAGATAAAAATTAAAGTAGACAAAATGCTTACGAATCATGTCATCATCACTGAATGGTCTGGTATCAGCAATTTGATCCGGAGGCATATTGAAGCCAGTGAAAGAAAACGAGAGACCCAAGCTAGCGCTTGAAGCTCTGCTCAGAGCTGCGCCACTAGTCAATTCATCAACATCAATCTTCATTTGAGCGCTTCTTGTTTTCCTTATGTGCGTGTTCTTCCCGCCGCGTCCCGGTGAGGCCGAGGTTATCCTCCGGCTTGATTTTCTCGATAATCCTCCGCTCCCTTCCAACGCCGAGTTAGTCGAGTGATCGCTCGACTGCGGCGACTTTAGAGCCGCTGCGACGGATTCCACAAGCTGATCTGATATTGTCCTAGATATCCCCATTGTATTTCCTTTCTCCATAACTGTCAAAATAGTAATAAATAATTTGTCCATAAACTAAACAAAAAAAAGTAATAATAATATTAGATTCTTGGTGGAGAAAAATTATGATGGAAGTTGCTTAGAGTAGTGATGTTATTCTTGCTTAAGAGTAAGTATAAGTAAGACATATACATCATACATTATAATATACTTCAAAGGTAGAAGAAGTGATGTTTTTTTAATTAGTTATCAAATACAAAATATATATATTGCTTAAACTATATAGATAGAGACTCCAGTAATTGAAATTATTCTTAGCATTTTATGATGAAAAAGGAATAGGAGAAGATGTGTATATAATAATTACCTTGAGAAATAAGAGATGTTTGTGATGATATGAAAATGGAATGTGAGACTAGTTGAGCTTAATCCAGCAACGACAATCAAAATACATGCATATCCCATTATATGAACTTGCCCTTTTTATAAAGGTTTTAGAAGACTTATGTGAAGTTACAAAATTATCCTTGTCTTTCCTTGTAAATATCATCTGTTTGCCCTTGTATTTTTTTAATCAATGTTTCTTTTTATTAAATAATGGGTTAAATATACTAACCCCCTGTTAGCGATATTTGATTTAAGCCCCTGGTAAAGTTTTTTTTGTAAAAACCCCCTCGTAATGCTCAGATTCCATCAGCCAAGCCCCCTGTGCTAGATTTCACCAAAGATTCCTTCAATTTGTAAACGTGGCAATCCACGTGGCATTTATTATTTTTTAATTCCACATGGAATTTTATATTTTTTTAATTTTCTTTTATATTTTTTTTAGTAATTTATATATTTTTAATTATTTTTTTTTAATTTTTTATGTCAATTATTGTTTACGTTTTGTATTTTTAAATAAATTAACAAAATATTAAGTTTGGGCCTTAACCATTCATGTTTCAATCCCATTTAACAGCACACTTGCCCACTCACTGTTTTTAATTCTTTTTATCATATGCTTTACTGGTTTATATACACTTATTATGTATCTATTACAACCGATGTGGGACTAAGTTTCTATCACTTCTACAAACTCTTTTCAATTCATATAGCAGAATTACACAGGTAGTGGCAGTCTGCTTGCTTGGTAAATCTGACGGTGTGCATTTTGCGCATTCAAAACCCAGCCGCCACCAAACATCAAAACGATTGAAACAATGTGGCAAAAATAAAGAATGCATGCAGAATTCTTTCTAGCATGCATGTTGTTTTTGGTGGAACTGGAAGCTAAAAGGAAGTAGCAGCATTAAGAACAATACTGGGAGTTAACCCATATTATGTACTCCTTTTATAACTTAGATTAACCCATAAATCATAAGCCATAACTTTGATACCATTTTATAACTTAGATTAAAGTCTAACTCAGTCTCAAAAGCTAGTTTGTGAAGTTGTTGGATGTTGTTTAGCTTGGCTTGCAAAAGGTAACATGACTTGAGTTTCTTATGAAATTTTTATACAATCTATTCATGAATTCGTGTGGATATGAAGAACCAAGATGATGCGTGTGAATATAGTTTTCAACTATTAACATTTATGCATTAATTAATTATAAGTTGATTTCATTGCAATAAATTTCATGAAAGTTTCAAAACATGCAGTATATAAAAATATGAAAGTTTCCATGCAGCATATGAAAGTTCTATCTTGTTATGTTGTCTTGCTACATCTTGTTTTTATTACCTATTATCCACACATTTCCTTAAACTTTTGATTGAACAAATTGAGTTTGTCTTTCAATGGTTTGGCTTCCTGTCTATCCATTGAAAATTGAACGAACGTGAAAATCACTTGCCCACATGAACACATGAGCTGCAGTTTCGGTACTCCACTGTAAACCATTGATTATTTCCAACTTCTAAAATGGCAAATTTTTTTCTGTTTAGACTACAAATTTTCATGGTTTGTTGATGATGATCAGTTGGTGGTTGTTCGGGTGTGAGCCATTTGAAATGAAGTTTGGATGGTAAGAAAGTTTGTATAAGGAGAATGTGAGAGGACTACCTATTGTGTTGCTTCAGTAATAGTGTTTATTTACTACACTTTTAGTCCCACATCTTTTGTTGAATAAACATAATAAGTGTTTATATAACAACAAAACTTATAATGTTATGAATTAGAAACAATGTGAGAGTTAGTGGACCACTGGGCCACTAATGGACAATATTGGGCTTAGACCCAAATATATTATTTTGATAATTTAAAAAAATAATTTCTAAGAAGTATTAAGAAAAATTATTTAAGAAAACGTAAAATAAATAAATAATACAAAAAAGTAAATAAAATAAAAAATCAAATAAAAAATTAAATAAATTACACGTGGCTGTTAGAAATTAAATAAAAAATAAAATAAAAATCCAACTGGACTGCCTAGTCATTAAAAAATGGAAAATATTTTAGAGGGGCTTAAACCGAATCCCCCTAATATTACAGGGGGCTTTATATATTTAACCCTTAAATAATTGTTTGAAATTGGATATAAAGGTTAACCGGATAAACTTTAGTAAAATTTTGGGCTAAGTCTGATAAATTAAAAAAATTTAACTAATAAATTTTATAAAATTCCGTATTAATAATCTAATATATTGTAACTAGCAAATATTAATTTAATACATTGACATTTGTATTTTTATTCTGTAAAATATAAAATATAACTTTTTTAAAGAAATATATTTGTCTTATAATAGGCTATAATGTGAATTTTTATTAAAAAAATTGGGGGATCAAGAAAATAGAGTTATTACTAACATGCATAAAATTAATAATATTGTAATCCTAAGTAGAGTTTAAAGATTCTGCATTATAAAACAATTTCAGGGTAAAATCATTTTACACATGCAACCAATAAAAACTCTTACATTTATATTTGCCATATTATTTCAGTCTTTTAAAATTAAAATTGGAATTAATTGTAATGTATTTTTCTCATTAGTTGACAGCAGGGCCGTTTCAATTTTTTGAGGCTATATCTAGGTTAGTCGTCGTTTAACCATGACAAAATAATTAGAGATCCTATTTAATCTCGTTTTAATAGTGAAAAAAATTTATGAGGTCCTATTTAATTACAGTTTAACTGTAAAAATTTAATGCTCTGTAGGGTAGTCCGCCTTGCACGTCCTCAAAGACGGCCCTGGTTGATATTGTAAACATATTTTATACTTTCAGGACATTTCTTTTTTCTCTTTAATAAATAGTTAAATATAATAAAATTAAATGTTTTAGTTAAAAATAATAATATCTATTTTTTTTATCATAGATAGAAAAATTATCATCTTATTTTATAATGAGTTTAAAACATCATGTTAAACTAGGGTTGAAGCACTTTCTAAATCTGGTAGTGTAAAAAATCAAATTCAAAAGTATGTTTCAACACTTTTTTTTTTAATTTCTTGTCAATTTTTTTTAGTAAAAAATTAAATTTATATAGGAGATTAAATTATTTAATATAGGATATATTATTCTTGGAGTTGAAGAATACTAATACATAGTATGTATCTACTAATATTAGATAGCGAGACTAAAATTTTATGAGTTTTTTTTTTTTTTGGTATTGAAATTTTATGAGTTTTTATGTTGCAACTTTATTGAAGGTGATTGAGTTTTAAGGAGTTTATATGATTGCAGGCAAGGAACAATTTTGTTGTAACATTCATTCAAAGACACTGTGATGTACAAGAAAGAAACTCTAATATGTTGTGATAAGAATACATTATGGCCAGTTTGTTTCAGTGTTTTTTAAAAATGATTTTTAATTTGTAATTCAATTTTGTTGAAAAAATTTGTATAAAGAATTTTCTAAAAAAGAATTTAAATAAAAAATGATTTAAATAATTATTTTAAAAAAATTATTTTAAGTATTTTATTTTTTGATATATATTTTTATATTAAAATTTCCAAAAATTACTTAATTTAAGACTATTTCAAATAATTTTTGAGAATTTTTTAACCTACCCCATGCATCTGTCACGCACCACCGAATTGACAAAATTGCTCGCGCTTCCGTAGATGTATCTCCGGAAGCATCTTTTTTTTTTAAAAAATTGGTTTTTTATAGATGCATATACGGAACCCCTTAAAACATAGTGAAACGTGGGATTTTCTCAATTAATTGGGAAAATCAGAATGTTCCGTAGATACATCTACGGAAGATTTCGAGAAATTAATTTGGGATTTTCTCAAATGATTTGTAACTTAATTTGGAATTTTCCCAATTAATTGGGAAAATCCCAAAGGAAAATCTTCAATTAAATTACAAATTAATTGAATTACATCTACGGAAAGGTTTGATGGGGTTTGATTAATTGAGAAAATCCCAAATTCTCAATTAATTGGGAAAAATCTTCCGTAATTACATCTACGAAAATGTTTGATGGGTTTTTCCAATTGAGAAAATCCCAAGTTTCACTATTTTTATACGGTTCTGTAGATGTACCTACGGAAAAAAGATTTTTTTTTTCAAATTATAAGGTGCTTCCGGATGTGCATCTACGGAAGCAGGGGAAAAATTTAAATTTTGCGTGGTTGGTATAGTTTGGATGGTAATGCTATGAGCCGGTTGGATAGATTTTTGTTGTCGAAGAATTTGGTGGGTGATTGGAAGGTGGGTGGCCAAGTGGTGGGTTTGAGGGACTTTTCGGACCATTGTCTGATATGGCTCAAAACAGATTCCTTGAATTGGGGTCCAAAGCCTTTTAAATTCTTCTCTTGTTGGACTAAGCATGAGGATTTTTATTCTTTTGTGGAAAATAAGTGGAATGAGTTTGCTATTCAAGGGAAGGCGATTTTTACCTTTAAGGAGAAATTGAAATTACTAAGGGTGACTTTGAGGAAGTGGAATGTGGAGGTTTTTGGTATTGTGAATCTTGATGTGGAAGATGCTATTAAGGATTTAAATGTGCTTGATGAGTTAGCTTCCGACGGTAGTTCGGTGGATTTGGTGGACTTGGCTTTAAAGAGGTCAGTGCCTTCCGCTAAAATGTGGGAGGTGTCTAAGTTCAAGGAAAGCATTCTTCGTCAAAAGGCTAGAGCGTTGTGGCTTGAGGAGGGGGATTCCATCTCTAATTTTTTCCATAAAGTTGTTAACTACAGAGTGAGAAGGAATTCGATTTTGGGGTTAAATACTTTAAATGGTTGGATAGACAAAGTGGAGTTGGTCAAGGAGAAGGTTAGGAGTCATTTTGAAGCTAGATTTACAGAAACTTTGTCCTCAAGGCCGCAGTTGGATGGTATTGAGTTCGATTTTCTTTCGGTGGAGGAAGCTTCCTTGTTAGAGAGTCCTTTTATGGAGGAAGAGGTTTGGGATGTTTTGGCAAATTGTGATGGGGATAAGAGTCTCGGTCCCGATGGCTTCACTATGGGATTCTACAAGTCGTGTCGGCCTTTCTTAAAGAGGGAGATGCTTAACTTCATCATGAAGTTTCATTCCTTTGCGGTGGTTCCTAAAGCGGTTACTGCTTCTTTCTTGGCATTAATTCCTAAGGTAGATAACCCCATTTCTTTGGATGATTACCGGCCAATATGTCTTATTAATAGAATCTATCAGATTTTGTCTAAGTTGTTGGCGTCGAGGTTAAATGGGGTGATTGGTAAACTTGTCTCTAGTTGTCAATCCGCCTTTATTCCTAGTCGAAACATGTTGGATGGGGTTCTTGTTTTGAATGAAACATTGTATTTTACGAAGAGATTTAAAAAAAGGTGTATGATGGTCAAGGTGGATTTTGAGAAGGCGTATGATTTTGTGTCGTGGGATTTTCTTAGATACTTGCTCGAAAGGATGGGTTTTGGAGTTAAGTGGAGACGTTGGATTGAAGCTGATCCGCTGTCGCACACGGATAAAAAACGAGTATTTTGTAAAATGGTAGTTTAGCGGTAACGATAACTCGAATATCGTTCTCACAAGGATTCTTGATTATTACTAACCAACAGTAAATTGAATTAGGGGTTTATGGTTTTAGATCGATTTATAAAGAAATTGCAATTAAGTGATTAACAAAAGTGATTTTAAAATAAGCTGCTATACTGATTCGGGTTCCTACCCATCATCGATTACTATATGTTCAATTCCCTAACGGATTATCAATCCCATTCGATTACAACACCAATCAAACAAGCGCGAAAGATATTGTTTCAATTATATTCCTGTTTGTCGAATTAAGCATTCGGTTAGAGATTTCGCGAATTAACAATTAAGCAAAGTTAAAAAGCGATTATAAATTAAGGAACACAGTAGATCGAATTTAACAATCTCTATCCTATAACAACAATCGAATTACGCAAACGATTGTTTATGAATTAAGCAGACGATTTATAGGAAGAACTTGAAAGGAAATCGAAATTCAATTGAACATTATAATAATCTCAAAGATTGGAACCTGAATACAGTAGATCAGCTCCGAGGAATTAGTTCTCCATTACGGTTCTTTTTCAGCGTCAGAAAATAAAATTCGTGAATAGTAAAATACGTGAGAAATTGAACAGTACGGCCAGCCCTAGATAAATGGGAGAAACAAGAATTCGGGTCATAACCCAACTGAAGGAGTGAAAAACACTTAGAAATGGGGGGAATTGAATAAGGGTTGTTTCTAAAAATGGCAGATAAAAATAATCACACAATTATTTGTATCCTGGTTCCTTGTTAATCAAACTACCTCCAGTCCACCCCTAACAGAGTGATTGACCTCAACTGAGGATTTAATCCACTAATCAACCTTGATTACAATGGTTTTCCACTTAGACAACTTCTAAGTCTTCTAGAGTATACAGATCACAACTTGATCACTCTAAGAATTCCTTTTACAAAATTAGTAAACAATATTACAAGAGTTTAAAGTGATTCTAAATAAGCTATAATCACCAAGTGATTTTTCTCTCAAGATTAAGTTCTAACACTCACTAAGATATTATAAGATTTGTGAGGTTGAAGATGAAGTTTCTTTGCTGTTTGTGTGATAGCGTTGAAAACCAATTTGGCAGCGTAAGTTCTCTTTCAGCGTATGTGTGTTGTTGTAACGTTTTCAATAACCAGAGCTTCTCTTTTATATAGCAGTGAGAAATGTGACCGTTGAACAACATTAAATGCTTTACGTGAATAGTACACTGCTGCATTTAATGTTTCATTCTTTTGTCAACTACCTCGAGCCTTGTTTCAACTGCTCTTCCTGAATTTGCCTTTTGTAGCTTCTAAAGTTCCTTTTGCCAGTCAGACACATTTGACGTTGTAGCTTTTTCATCTTGTACTTGCTTCTGGACTCAGACTATTAGAATGACGTTTGAATATCAGAGTCTTCAGCGTTGGTGCAGATGTAACTTCAGTCATCAGACTTTGGAAGTTCTTTGTAGCGTGATACCATCAGATCTTCAGAGCCTTGCTTCTGATTGACATCTTCTGATGCCTTCTAGATCATGTTCTGATATCCTCAAGACCATCTTCTGATGTCTTCCAGACCATGTTCTGATGAAGCCATCCGGATCTTCTGGGTCAGAGCTTCTGAATGATGATTTGGTGCATACTCTTTTAGACTTTTCCTGAAATGGAAAACGTGAATAATTAGAGTACCATATTGTCTTATACAAAATTCATATATAATGTTATCATCAAAACTAGAAATATTGATCAGAACATTTCATGTTCTAACACCAACTGGGTCAAACAGACATAACCCAGGCCCAAAACTAACGATCCAAAACTAAATAAAACTAATGTTGTAGCTTCAAACAATGTTCTGGAAAATATGCGCTCCGAATCTGACTTTGACTCCAACGCTAAAGTTGTAGCACTTTCTCTTAGCTTTCCGGCGATTGTTATAACGCATCAATCGGATTCTCGGAGCTCCAGTTATGACCGTTTTAGTGCAGACTGCTAATGCTGAAAATAAAGTGCGAAAATAAAATTAAAACAAAAATAAACTAAATTAGAAAAACATTATAAAATATAAAAATAAGAAAAACAAACCATAGAAATGCCTAAGTACAAACATAAAGGAATGTGCATCAAAATGCACTGATCAGAAGCTCTTGTTTTTAATAGTTCCATGTCTATTCTTGTCAACGGGAGTCCTACTCGGGATTTTGTGGTTTCTAGAGGCCTAAGACAAGGTGATCCACTTTCACCTTTTCTTTTTTTGTTGGTGGCAGAGGGTTTAACGGGCATGGTTAAGGTAGATTTGATTTTGGGAGAGTTTAGAGGGTTTGCTGTGGATGACAATTCCAAACTGGAAATTCTTTAATTTGCGGATGATACCGTTTTTGTGGGTGAGGATTCTTGGATTAATCTTTGGACTTTCAAATCTATTTTAAGGGGGCTTGAGCTTGCTTTCGGTTTAAGAGTCAATTTGACTAAAAGTAGGCTTTTTGGTGTCAATCTTGATCCGAATTTCATCCAAGCCGCTTCCTCTTTTCTCAATTGTGTGATAGGATCGTCGTCTTTTGTGTTTCTTGAGATCCCGATTGGTGTTAATCCTAGGAGATGCTCGGTGTGGAGGCCAATTGTGGAGAAGATGCAAAGAAGATTAGGTGGGTGGCATCACAAGCACTTGTCTATAGGTGGAAGAGTGGTGCTTTTGAATTCCGTTTTGACTAGTCTCCCGATCTTCTTTTTTTCCTTCTACAAGGCGCCCAAATCTATTATTAAAGAGATCATTTCCATCCAACGCGATTTCCTTTGGGGTGGTGAGGAGGAGAGCAAGAAGGTTTGTTGGATTAGTTGGGACAAAGTGTGTTGTGAAAAAAAAGAGGGTGGGCTAGGGGTGAAACATTGTGGTAGATTTAATCTTGCGCTCCTTGGTAAATAGAAGTGGAGAATTTTGAACGGGGGGAATTTTTTTGGACTAAATTTCTTTCTTGTAGGTACGGTGATATAAAAAGATCAATGCTTCGAATTCCTTCTTTTCATTCTAGAAGCAAAGTCTCTCTTTGGTGGAAGGATTTTTGTGCAATAGAGGCGGAGACTTCATCCACTTTGTCAAATTGGTTCAACTCGTCTATTTCTCCAAAGCTAGGACCAGGGTCTTTCTTGAAATTTTGGCTAGACGCTTGGTTGGGTAATACTCCGTCGTGGACTTCCTTTCCGGATTTATTTCAATTAGTAAATGATTCTCATTGTAAAGTGGCAGATATGGGTGATTGGAATGGGGAAAATTGGAGGTGGCATTTTCCTTTTTTGATGCGTCCTTTGATACGGGCAGCCGCTTCACAACTTGAGGAGCTTTTTGATTTTACTCACGCCGGTCCATCCGAATCGGTTGGAAAATGACGGCTTCAAGTGGTGGTGCCATGTTTCCGGTTTTACGGTTAGTAATGCTTATGATTCTATATATTTGAATGTGTCTCTGTTGCTTCCGTTGGATTCGAATTTAAGAGCGGCTTTTTCTTGCCTTTGGAAGACCAAAGTCCCTAGTAGAATTCTAATTTTTGGTTGGAGATTGATTTGGGATAGGCTCCCAACAAAGGTTGAATTAGCAAAATGGGGCATTTTGAATAATGCAAATGATTTGATTTGTCCTTTATGTCTAGAGATTGAAGAAGATTTAAATCATCTTTTCTATGGTTGCTCTTTCACTAATTTATGGTGGAATAAATTGCTTCTTTGGTTAAGATTGCGTGACGAATCTTTGGTCGATTCGATCATAGGCCGCCTTTGTTGGTTGGAGAAACACTTTGGAGAGGGATGTGTGTTGAGTTGAGATGGTTCTTTGGTTTACTTTTTTGTTGGATAATTTGGAAATGTAGGAACGATGTAATTTTTAATGGCTTAGTGTTAGCCTCTTTTGATGGTTTATCTTTATTTAAATCCTTGTCTTGGGATTGGATGGGAGCCTTTTTTAGGAATTATTGTAATGGATTGAGGGAGGATTGGTTCCAAGACCCGAGATATTTCTTTATGTGATTTGGTTGGGTAGTTTGGTAGTTTGGTGGTGGGTGCTGCCAAAACCTTTGTCTTTTGCTTTGTATTTATGGGTTAAGCACCCCTAGTGCTTCTTAATCCATTCTTTGCTTATAAAAAAAAATGGGGTTAGATGATAAATTTTTTAATTTTTTTATAAAATTCATTTCTGAGATAATTTTTTTAAAATAAAATTATAATTTTAACTATGTTTTGAATTTTAATAATATATATTTATACTATAGAATTTTAAAATTAATTTTTTAATATATAAAAAACAGATTTAAAAGATGTTATAATAATTTAAAAAACATTTTAATAAAAACGGGCCTTTATATCTCATAGATTAAACTTTCCTTTTATTCACTTTACTTTCCATTGCTTTTTGTTCAATTAAATTTGTAAAATATTTAAAAGGAAAGTTTGTTGTTCTTGAGAAAATATTATGCATTTGAAGAAATTCGAATCTTTCATAAAAATTGTTCGTTTCTAAAAGGGTGCAGTAAATCAAACCTCAATGACAAGATTCTTCTTTGCACATATACATAAATTCTCCGATTAGGAATATCTTAATAGATCCATATGTTATTTTTAGGGATCTCTGACAAAAATATTAAAATATTCTCAACTTCAACTTCAGATGTGCACATCTGAAAGCATTTTTTATTGGAAAAAAAATGGTGATTTCACACGTGCACTTTCTAGAGAAATCTACTTGTCATCCCCTATTTTATAGTTGCCATCCCCCCATTTTATTTAATCCAATTTTATCCTTGTTAAAAAAAATTTGAGAAACAAAAAATTTTCAAAGCAAATTTTCGGTATGCACTTCAAAATTTCCGGTACAAAATACCGGAAATTTAGTTAATTTGAAATTTCCGGTACACCGGAATTTTCAAATTTTCGGTATACCGGAAATTTAAATTAACTAAATTTACGGTATGTTTCAATATTTTATTTTTAAACGGTTGAGATTTTGCCGACACTTTTAGAGGATCTTGATTGCACCGATACATTTGTGTGGTCTAGAATGCACCACCATTTGTATAAATAAGGGTCTTAGGGTTATCAGATAACACATCATTTCAACAAAATGCCTCTTCCTCAGTATTTGATTAAAGTATCTGTGTATTTCAACGACCGCAACCCTGTTGTTCAAACCAAGATTCCAGACGACGCTGGATCCTTTGCCACCTTGAAAGAAACGTTAAATAATTTGCTGCCTGATTCCGATAACAGAAGGGTGACAAAGATCGAGTTTTGGGAGGACTGTATTGATACAAACGGAAGGGTGAAATACAACTTAATCGGGTTGAAGAATGATGAAGATGTGAAGGCCATGTGGAAATCATTTCGCCGTAGGATAACTAAAGGTCCAATCGAATTGGATGCGCAGATTCAAAGATCCGTGGATGACATAATGAAGTGTCTGATTCGTCTAGAGTCTTCCGGTAGTGCCTAGGTTTTCATGTTTCGTAGTACTGTTTATGTTTGTTGTTTGTCATTTGATGTTTGTTAACTTTGTTTGTTTGTTATTGATATTATTTTCTTTATCTACTTGAAACATGTACTAGCAAAAAAGATTATGCAATAAAAAAGATGTTCATACATAAGATATTCGTACAAAATATACAAATAATACAAATGATTTAATCATAACAAAATAAATCTACATAGGTCCTTCCACGGGCAACATCCGCCAACCTAGCTATAATAGTGTGAACCTCACCATCAGGGTTCACCAAACCCATGAGGCTATCCAAGTGAACGACGATGTACTGCAGGCGACTGTCCTGGTCACCTGCGGGAGATGGAGGTGGTGGTAAAGAAGCCATGGTGCCTGAAGACCCTTGAACATCAATTGCTGCGGCAGGTGGTATGACCCTAAGGTGTGACATACTAAGGGACCACTCCAGGTAAATATCTTAACACTGCCCAGGCTGCTGAACCGCAACAAAATTATCAATGATCTCACGGGGGATCTGAGGACGTGACTCTGAAACCAGCGATTAATGCCGCCAGTTGGAGTCTCTAGGACCGACCGTGGGATGCTCTGTATATAACCATACTGGTGTAGACACCTCTCAGGCAAGTGTCTAGCCACATGGCTCTCCCATCTGACATACCCTGAATATAAAGAAGATACATCAAAAGGAAGATGATCGCAGTGACCTGTATACGCTATCCAGATGACATCATCCAGCGTCAGAGCATCCAGCCTCCGCCTGAACTCAATCACCCCTCCTGGATGGGTCTGTCTGGCCTTCCACCTCCTCGCACAAGGTATTCCGCTCACAGATGTGAGGAAGTGTTCGTAGATCCAACACTGCATAAATAAAAATAATCAAGCCCAGGTAAATTATAATAAAACATAAAAAACATGTAAGAATATATACCTGTAACAAGGTCAAATAATCAACAAGCTGTCTGGTGTCAGGACGAGATGCAACATCAAACGCCGTGTACAACATTGTTAATGCCGCCACTCCCCAAGCCCAACATGGGGTCTCAATGTCACTGAATAGAGAAAGATAGCAGACATCTATATAAACTCCAGACTTGTCCACAAAGAGAGTACATGCCACTAGATGTAGCATGTACGCCTTAACGGCAACCTGGTACCTCTTTGCATCAACAAACTCCTGATAAACCCTCCTCAACCAAGACATCTTGAGGTGAAAGCTCCGAGTGTCACCAAACTCCTTAAGCACAACCAGCTCATCAACCTCTAAAGCATCCTTCACCATGTGCACCGCCGTCGCCTGGTCCCTATGAACTAGTGTGAAAAACGTACCGACAATCGGAAGGTGAAATAGGGAATGCACATCATGTAGAGTCACCGTCATCTCCTCGAATGGAAGATGGAAGGATGATGTCTCTGGGTGCCATCTCTCAACAAAAGCTGATAATAGAGGGGCGTCCAACATTGTTAGGGAGCATCTAGCAAAGTCTATCAAATGGAAGTCTCGAACTATCCTCGCCACCTGCTCAGGCATCGGTCTATCGTGGAAGTTCTTCAATTTTGACCCGTGAGAAGTGAGCTTCAGCACTGGTCGCTCCTGTAACAAAAAATTACAATTAAAACACAATGTGTAATCAAAATTGCATAATAAAAACTAAGCACTTAAGCAATGTTACATATCTCGCCCTGCCATATCCTATAAGTGACATGGTCAGCATATCCTGTCAAAATGGACCTGTCAGAAGGTCCTCCTGGAAAATCTCCCTCAGTGTGTACTGATGGCTCCGTAGATGCACCGATGGTGGTGTCCGTATCATGCATCACCCGCTCCTTAGCAACCCCCTCCTCAAACACAACCACCCGCTCCTGAACTCTAGGCACCTGCTCCTCAGTAACAGCAACCTCCTCCTCAGCAACAGGCACCTGCTCCTCAACAATAGGCACCACCTCAACCTCAACAACAACCACCGCCTCAACCTCAGCAACATCATCCTGAACCACCTTCTCGTCCACGGTAGTGGATGCTCTACCACCCTAGCGACGAGGTGCGCAAAACCCCATACCCACCTGCTCAGCCCTCCGTTTGCGGTTAGAACCGGTCAGAGGAACTCGTCCAATACATAACACTGAGGTACCAGCCTCATGAGTAGCTGCTCGAGCACGAGCATCGGCTCTATCAATGACCCGACCCGCAACATTACCATCTCTGCCTCTAGTCCACACTGAAAAAATTAAAAATATTAGCAAAATAGCATTTAAAAAAAAAATAGAAATACCGAAAATTTCAAAATTTTCGGTAAGGGACATTGTACCGGGAATTTCAAAATTTCCAGTATTTTTATAATTTTATAAAGATACCGGAAATTTTGAAATTTTCGATACAAAATACCAGATATTTTAAAATTTCCGGTAGAAAATACCAGAAATTTCACAATTTTTGGTACAAACTACCGGAAACTTGTTTTTACCAAATTTCCGATATTACCCAAAGATTTGAAAAATCTGGTGTTTCACGTAAATTTTCTACAATTGGGTAATGAATTTTTTTTGCACATTTAGGTCATTTCATACGTATTAGGGGGTGTCAAGTTTAATTTTGTGGGTGGCAAGTTAAATTCTCCACTTCCGAAGATACATTTTTTTCTCAAAAAAATGTGACTTTGCATGTACACATTCGATTGCACATTTTGTTTTTCAAGAAAAGATGTTTCTCGCATGTGCATATTTGAAGACACATTTTTTCTTCAATAAAAGGTAATTTCAGATGTGCATATCCGAAAAGATGTCTGGGACAACAGAAACAAAATCCTTATAACCAAAGCAACAAAGCATAAATTCATCATAGATAATCGAAATTACATAGACAGTTCAACAGAAATTTAACGTTACATATTGTTATAAAAGGGTACTTGAGGATGTCGCAACATTTTGACAACATCTTCTCCCGATCTTTGAAGCTTCACATCCAACTCGATTGAACCCTTTGAAGAATATTATTGAAAATTTGTCCACATAACCTCTTAATCGTCGTCGTTCTTGAGCTCAAATAGGGGTGAACTTTACTTTTCCTTCGGTGTCAAGTGAAGGTGAACGATACTCAAGCTTGACCACCTTCTGATTTTCTGGATATTGGAAGAGAGAGTTCAAAATCGAAAGCAACTTAGTGAACTGGGTGTCGTGCGAGAACCTAAACTGAAGCGGCATCGTGTAACCACTTCTAAAGTAGACAAAAGCAAAGTGAAGATATGTTTAAGTCATTTCTGATTGTGGCTTGTGATGTTGATGAAAAGCTATAAAGAACATATTTATAGACTTTTAGGAGTAATATGAACCCATGAAATATTATCTTTCTATCAGTTCATATTTCGGATATGCACTTTTGAAATAAGCACTCATGTTTTTTTTAATTATTAAAGATTCCTTCGGATGTGCATATCCGAATTATGCAGAACCACAAGACCATTATGTTATGGTAGAATCAGCAGCAAATCAACATAGAAAAAAAAAGGTAAGAACAAACATTGATTACATGAAATATAGACCATATTATATATGTATTGAATTTTATTAGTTTTACATTCTTCACGATAATACATTCAATAAATGATTCGATGACATTTTAAAATGCACCAAACAAATTCTCACCGCTTAAATCTAAAATAGGTAAATTCTTCGACTTCTCTCTATTTGCTTCTCTCTCTCTCTCTCTCTCTCTATCTCTCTCTTGCTTCATCAATTCTTCGAACTCCGCAATCATTTCAAAAAAGTGATTCGGCCAAGTTTCTGCCTCTTTTATATGATGTGCCATCCATTGTAGCCGAAATAGGACACCCCAGTTTTAAATAAACTTGTACAAAGTGGAACGATCTTAGATACCCGATACAAATGACGCGGCTAGACAAGTCTATAGGTGGGCGACTATGAAGTCGAAAAAATGTCTCTAGAAATTCAAATCTCGTCAGATCGACACACACCCTGTCATACGCACTTGCTATAAGATGGCCCATCTCAGGGAAGGACATCCACTTTGAAACAGGTGCCTTATCGGTAATAGATGGAACAAGGGCATTGTGAATTTTATCAAAGTTGGCTTTATTCTCATATAGTCGCCTGTAAAGTTCCCTATGCACCGTCAACTCCGAAATAAGTGTTCGACGAACAAGAGTATGATTCTCCTCTCCTTTACCGAGTAAAGCGGAAATGGCCCGATACCCGCAGTTACCATCGGTTCCACATCAACCATATTTTTAATGTTTTTGTGCATAAATAAAGGCATCTCATCAATGTAGATCATCAGTGGCGTACGAGTCGGTTTGGAAATGCGAGCTCCCTTGTTAGCACTACTTTTGGATTTTGGTGTGGGTGAAACCGGGAATAAAGAATTGACAACTTCATGATAAGAAGAAGTCCTCTTAGTTGACATGTCGTCTTGGGTAATTTTCACCTTTTTAGGCGCACCTTTGATTTTTACCGGTTGCGAAGGAGGTTTCAAATCAGTTGTTTCCGAAAAAGCAATTTTTCTCAATTGTTCTTTTGTATGCAATTTCATGGTGTCATCCGTTTTAGAAAATCTATCCATGATCACTTCAAACTCGGTTGAGATGGTTACATTGGAAGTACCCTTTTTTGCCGGCTCGTAGTCATCAAATTAGAGTCTTTTCGAATGAACGTATACTTCATCCATGCGTATGGGGGAATTCAACTTCATCTTATTAGAAGTAAGACAAGCACATGGAAGCCCACAAGTTATTATAATTGTACACCCACACTTTGAACTATTCGGCCCCGTCGTATCCTCCCGATTCGCTTCAAGAAAAATAAAATTCATTCCCGCCCGAGATATGTTGAAAATCAATTGTGAATAGAGAGTGTTGTCTTTAATTCGGTGTTCTTCCACAGTCTTGCTTCGAACAAACATGGTCTGAATTTCATTATATTGATTTTGGAGCATTTGCTTCACCGTGTCCCATTCCCTACAAAGATCTCCCTTGCTATCACCCAACTATTTCTTCAACGCCACATGTTCTGATTCGACTATGTTGGTTATTGTGCAACCCAAATGTCTAACCTGGTCGGTCCAAGCGCATACAACTTTCTCTTTCACCTTTTCAAGGATAATAGATTCAACGTATTTCAAAAAATTGAGATATTCGACACACAAGGTCCTGAAGTGTACCACATTCTCGAATACAACTCTTCGGTACACGAATTTAAAATATCCGTCAATGCACCCACTATCTTCTCGACCATAACACCAGGTTTGATGATGTTTCCGTCTTCATCATTTTTTTATTTGGTGCCAACTGCGGGTTTGATCTTGTTGGTCTTGTACGTTGAATCAATTATAAGGATGTTTGGAAATATGTTGAATAACTTGATACTTTCTGGATGAGCCCAAAATATGTCACGAATAGTAACCCTGTCCTCACAAGCTTTGTACCTTGAAACGTATTAGTTATCGTCCAAAAGTTTTAAAAGTTGTTGCATTTCTAACCCTGAACCTCTTTTCACGATGCTCAGTTGATAACGATTCATTATACATCTGCCTGATGTTTGAAACACTTTGTGTTCTTTTTTCGTTTCAAATTGGAAAGTATGTTTCTCGGCGCAACTTTGATTATCAATAATTGTGAAATAGCTTCCTTCTCTTTCGGCCTAAGTCGACACACACTTGGATGCCCTTGTAGCTAAGTGTCCAATGCATGATTATGAATACCGCAAATGACACTAAGATACCACAAACCATCAACCCTATAAGATACCCTCAATTTAAATGGACACAGACATTTTCTCGATCCCGTGTCGTCTTGTTTTAACCTTCGAACTTTTGGAACATATTTGCCACCTCTCTTGCATGTCAACACAACAAATGCTTTCCTTCTAATAGTTCCATTGTCAGACCTTGCTATCACAACGCCAAACCCAAGTGTGCTAGCTTCAATTCAGATCCATTCAAGCAAATTTTAATGAGAGGTGAAAGTCAATACATTTGTAAACTGTTGTCGAACATCTATCACGACGACAATCGTTTTAACACCGTCTTTCACCTCATTTGGCTTAGCATCTTCATTGACCTTCTCTGGAACCTTTGCATCATCTTTGGGAATGTTTTCGGGGTGCACCATATCTAACACGTGCACAAAACATGAATTATGTTAAAATATTTTTCTGAGTTCTGTAACAGATATGTTTTTGTAAATGCATATACGAAATAAGTTTGGTGGATTTCGGAAGTGCATATCCAAAGTGACACAATTTTCTTCTTCCACAAATCAGCACTAATGCAAGGAAATGAGAGATCATATGAGGAGACTTTACTTGAAACTTGGTTTGGAGACGGAAAATGGATTGGAAATGGTCGAGGTTTTGGAGAGGGTTTTGGTTATGGAGTGAAAGAAAATGAATGAAATAGTGATAGTGGTAACAATGTATAAAAAAGGTATTTTTGGATATGCATATCCGAAAATACCTCTGAAATTTAAAATCCAATGTTTAAATAATAAAATGTTTGAAAAAGGTGATTTCAGATGTGCATATCTGAAACATCTTGAAAATGTGAAAAAGTTGCGTTCGGATATGCATATGTGAAGGATATTTTAGGGTTTTTAGAGGTGTTTTTCACCCTATATGGGTGGCTTAAAAGATTCCCTCTCCATTTTAATATACAGATTTTGTTGAAGTATAAGTATGTGTTACAATTAGAGAAAAAAAGTTCAGAGATTGCAAAAATCAGAAATAACTCTGAAAGTCAACGAGGGTTAACGACATAACTGGCGTTGAGGATGAAAACAGTAGAGTCGACACGGCAAGAAGTTCGATCTGTCGAAGACCGAGTTCAATTTTCATGGTTCATGTTTATTGGGTGTCATTGTTTTTGTTCGTGGATCTGTTCCTTAATGGGTTATGTTTTTGCTTGTTAACGATCCATTGAGTTTTAGAAATTATAAATATATATCTCTTTCATTCTTGTCTTTACAACCTTCAAAAATTTAGAGATGAAGACAGAGAGAAGGGTTTGAGAATCCTAGTGGTAATCTTTGAGAGACAAGGATAAATTTATAAGAGTGTGAAGGATTTTCCAAATCCTTGAAGAAATCTAAGCGAGATTGAAAAACGCATCAAAACACGTTGGAATTTTAGGATTCATGTATAGAGAGATGGTGAGATTGGGAAATACTTCGGTTTAAACTAGAATCTATTCTTGGGAACTTGGGTGACTATTTTTTAACTCCTTTGTTATCTTTTGTAACAAGTCTTACAAGTATAGTGAATCATAGAGTTGATATCTCCACCAAAGTAGATCACTTGATCAAAATAGGTAAACAATTAATTGTGTTGTTGTCTTTTATCTTTTTCTTCTAAGTCAATTTTCTTTCTTATTTCTTAGAGATTTCTTTTTGCCGAAGATCAATATTTTTTAAATCTTGGTATCTAGCCTTGCCACTGACAAATCTAGGAGGACCAATCTGGCCTTGCTGAAGACCATTTATTTTGGTTGTCATTGTTCTTTATCCTCACACATCAAATTTCTTAGTGTGATTGAACCTTTCAATTTTAGAACAAGTGATGCCCACCGCGGGGCAAAGGGATTTTATTAACAAGTAAGTACTGTAACACCCCTTTTATACCCCAAAATAAATAAGCATATAATCAGAGAATAAGCATGCATATAATTCAAAAGGGCGTCACATCGACGTTTTCAAAAACTAAAAGCTTTTAAAAACCGACAGCATTTTTCTACAATATACAGTACACCTGGTCATTTCAAATAACACCAAAACATTTAATTACAATTCACACCGAATATGCATTCACAGCGGAAAATACTAAAATACTCATGTATTTCATAAAATGATTCATGTCCCATACCATGATCATATCTCAATAATCATCTCAACAAAATAAGCCATAATCTGAATATTTGGCTTCAAAGCCTCTCAACAACAAGTAGCCAAATAAACAGGTTCTCAAGTCATAACATAATACATAACCAAATAGAAACATGAGTTCAACACGACTATTCTACCCAGTGTTACATGACCAGAGCATCGACTCACTACCTAGTGTCCAACAAACACGGAAGAATCTCCGACTAGATCACGCACGAGCTACTAAACTCCAGAACCTGCATGTTGCCAAACGAGTGCAACATTAAAACAGAAGGGTGAGAATACAAACCATTATGAAGAAAGTATGATGAGATACAATGGTTAAATCAATACTTCAAGTAAATAGTCATACTATATAAAACGAAATATATAATAGTAATCAACACATAAATCACATGTTATCGGGTATACAACAAGCTTAAATAGTATAATATTTCAATTCTACTATCATATTCCCAAATAAGTACACAATCATGATTCTCACATATTCACACATTTAATCAAATATGTATTCAAACTTCACTCGTTTCAATTATCAAACTCATACACATATCACAATCACATCAACTTCACATACTCAATTACCGCATAATTTTAATGTGACTCAATGCAAGATATGTGACACTATGCATGTGGTACCGAATTGTGAACCCAAAGTTTCACCGCTTTCCGATTCAATATCTAGAATCCAAGCCACGCTTCCGATCCGGACAAGACCAAAGCCCACCAAACGTAAACATATAGTTTACCGCTTCCGATTCACTTTAGAATCTAAGCTTCGCTTATGTTTCAAAGCAAACCACCTTTGTTTCAAGGCATCCATGATATGAATGTATGTACAATGTTAATCAAACATATGCAATTAAGATCATCTCTACCATCTTAACTTTCCGCATATCACAATAATTCAACTCTATGAATTATCCACCAATTGTACACAACATTCGCAACACACACACATCATTAACATATAAGAGGCCAATTAATCAATTACGATTCACAAAATCCAATTAACACTAGTATCCATACTATCTTATGTCAATTTACATTTACCATATATATATATGAATATACACATTATCAAAACAAATCATTGGCATATCAATATATTATTCTCAACATAAATATTCAAGCCAAAATATAAATTCGGTCAAATTCTCAAAATACCGTAATTTACCGATAAACCGGATAATTAATTCAAGTCCAAGTATATTCAAATCAAATCGGCTCAATTCAATTAATACAACTATTAATCATCCATTAATAGCACCTACTGACAACAAAACTATTTTTATTGAAAAGAATGTCACGCTAGCTTTAACGCTTCCAACGGTACTCAAAACGGATTCACGGTTTGAAAGTTATGAATTTGTAAAGTTTTAACCAGAATATAGACATCGACATCATAAACTGACAACTCTAAACATGTCAGAGTTACGCAAAATAATTAAAAGTATGACTCTTAATAACTCAAAACAACTCTCAAAACTCTATTAACAACTCTAACAACTCTATTGACAACTCTATCGATAACTCTAATAACTCTGTTGACAACTCTATTGAAATAGAAACTAAATAATGGGATATCAATACTCCTAAAAATATCATACTAATAATATTTATTATTATTATTATTATAAACTTGAATGTGATTTTAATTCAAAAAAAATATAAGTGCCTTATCAAATTAATTTCTAAGATGATACAGTATAGCATATTTAGAATTTGAATTTTAACAGGATGTTATCAAACTAGTAAACTTGATATACAGTAGGCACTTGGATTTAAAACAAGAATACTATATATTTTGGTAACTTGAAACATGATGCTCCAAAATTAATGAATTAAAACGTGATGTGTCAGGTAACTTATAAATATCATTACAGTGCATTTCAATTGGATACCTATCAATTGTGATTCACCCAATTATTATGATGAAGTAATAGATATTAGTATTACACTTAGCAGTCTACCACGTTGAAACATATATATCATTAATATATTGCTTTCCTCATTGTTAAAGATTGATGAATTCTATTATTTAATTTTTTCTTTACCGCATTAGTTAGCAAATCGGTAGGACTAGCTTGACACAGTAGAAAAATTCAAGGATGTTTGTTTACTATCAGTATGTCTCAGTTTATAAATTCAAAAATAACTATGTTCATTAAAACTAACTCGTAAATGCCACTACAGTGTTTACCAAATTGTTATTCACAATTATGAATTCAAACAACAATCTAAACACAATTAATCATCACATATAAAAATTTATCATCAAAATCTAACAATCACAAATCATAGAAATTTAGGGGTTTCACCCTAAACATGTCAAAACCTAAAAATTGAAGAACAAAATCCCTAAATTATGTTAATATACCCATTGACCCAATCATACTAACCCATAATAATAAGGATTCTCCCCCTTACCTTGAATCAATCTCCTTCTATCTTTTAGTTTCTCCACAAATCCTCTTCTCTTCTCCTCTTTTCCTCTAGCCTCTTTTTCTTCTTTTTCCCCAAATGAGTTATAACCTCTAAAACCCTATTTTCCTTACTATATTATTCATATTGGGCTTAACCCACATAGTTCCACTTCTAACTAAATAGGCCCAATTAATGAAATAGAGTAGTTCAAATAAATAATTATGCTCCAACAACTAATATTATTACCCTTAATATTATATTCCGATTAATCCAATTAAATCCGACTTTTCTCAAATAAGTAAAATTCAATAATAATATTATTTCTAATATTATTTCTCTACATACTCCACTTTATTAATTCTTCGATTAACCGAATAAATTCTAACTTCACTTAATAATTTGAACACGTTTCTCAATAACACCGACGATCCAATTAATTATCAAACTTCGTCCAAATTAAGTAAATAAATCCATATTTAATTTAATTAGCCAAATAATAAAATTCGGGCTGTTACAAGTACCATGGATTCTAAATGGAAGATTAATAAGTTTTCTAGAGACAATGATTTTTGGTTGTGGAAAATGAAGATGCAAGCAATCTTAACTCAAATTAAATGTATTGAAGCATTGAAGGGTGATGCATAGATGCCTGCATGCCTAACACAAGTAGAGAAGACCAAGATGGTGGATAAGGCCAGAAGTGCCATTATCTTGTGCCCTGGGGATAAATTTCTAAGCAAAGTTGATAAGGAAAAGACTGCAACTTTGATATGGGACAAACCTGAAACATTGTGAATGGTAGAGAAAAAAATCCATAGTGAGCAACTGATAAAATTTCATAAGATTATTGATTATATATAGAACATTGAGGTTAATATTGAAGATGAGGAGAATGATCTACTCTTTTTGAGCTTATTACCTAGATCTTTTAATCACTTTAAGGATGCCCTTCTATATGATAAAATAGGTACTATTAATTAAGTTGAATCCCACACGATGTGAGATTCAAAGAATTTTTAAAGGTAAAAGATTTTAAAATTGACGGTAATTATAAAGGCTTGAGCATCTAAAGAGAAGGAAGTGGGCGTAGATGGATGTCTAAGTCAAAGAGGTTTGACAAGTTAAGATTCAAATTATTTATTTGTCAAAACCTCGACAACTTCAAGAAAGATTGTCCCGAGTACGGGAACAATGAAGATTTTGTTCAAATTGCTGCTCCCTCAGATGACGTTATGAGACTGTTGGTGCACTACTAGTGTTGTGTTTAGATACTGAAAATGGTTGGGTCATAGACTCAAGTAGCTCTTATCACTTATGTCCAAGAAAATAATACTGTGAGACTTTAAAGTTGGAGAAATTTAAATTAGTTCACCTTGGAAATTTAAATTAGTTCACCTTGGTGACAATAAGGCTTACAAGGTTCTTGGTATTGGCACGACCAGACTTAAAATGTTCAAAGATCGTGAGTTTCTTCTTCACAACATGAGATATGTTCCAGAGCTTAGACGAAATTTGTTATCCATAAGCGTGTTTGATGATCTTGGATATTGCATTGGACTTGAACATGGGGTGTAGAAGATTTCACATGGTGAAATAGTAATAACTAAAAGGTTTAAAATATATGGCTTGTATATTTTATAAGGTTACAATGTTGTCATCCATTTATCATCAACTAGTGAAGAATTTTATGAAAAGAACAAACTATGAGATTTAAGGTCTAGGCATGATGGATTATTTTAGAAACTATGATAGTGAAGACCCAGTTTGAGGTGAAGGTTTCTACAATAGATACTAGTAGTAGTGAGGGAACAATTCCATAGGCCTCTATTAATTATCATTTAATTCGTGATAAGGGAAGGAAGGAGATTGCACAATCTCAAAGGGGCGATTATGCAAGTCTTTGTGTTATACATTGAATGTGGGTGAAGGGATGAAAAACTCATAAACAAGGGCCTTTAAGGAGCATTCAAAATCATGTAGAGTAAAAAATGGTTGAAGAAACATGCTTGTGGGCTTGTTAGACTACTAAGGTTTAAGAGAGACTTAAACTTGATAAAAATAGTTCAATAGATATTGAATCGACAAAGAGAAGTAAAGTGCTTAATGGGTAAATTGTCATCACCATTGTTTAAAGTCAAGTTGAAGATTGTTGAAGTATGCCTTAAGACCTTAAGTGACGAGGATAACAGAAGCATGTTTAGAGATTATAGAAACAAAAAATTAGCCAAGAAGTCAATGAGGGATGGCGGAGAAGCTGGCACAATGGGAGGATGATAATGGAGTCGATGTGACGAATTGTTCGATCTGTTGGAGCTCAAGTCCGAGTTTATCAATTTGCGTGTATTGGGCTTCGTTATTTTTTTGGATCCGATAATTAATGGTTTATAGTTTGGGCATGTTATGAATCTGTTAGATTTTAGCAATTATAAATATGTATCTATATCATTCTTGTCTATACGAAATTTAGAACTTTAGAGGTGAAGACAGAGAAAAGGGTTTGAGAATGTATTCTTATAGAGGCAAAGGTAAATTACTAAGAGTGTGTTCTTGAAATTTAGGAAATCCTTGAAGATATTTAAGGGGGTCTGGGAAATATTTCTAAACACATTGGCTTCTATAGAGAGTTGGAAAGATTGAGAAACAATTTGGTTGAAAATAGGGTTTGCTCTTGGGAACTTGGATGACTATTTTCTTGTAACTCATTTGTAAACTTTTGTAACAACTCTTGGAAGTATATTGTACTTACTAAAAGCACAATACACGTTAAACGCTAGTAATTAAGAGCTGTTAGAGGATTTATGTATGTGGGTTTTCTTGTGAATACGTGATTGTCCTTTCATCCTCCATGTTGAGGTATTTTTAGGATTCATTGGGCCTGGATCTCTAGGTGGCTAGGAATTGTAGAAACCACCTCTTAAAGAACGTGAGTGGGAAATTAATCTCCTATTATTAAGAAGATCATGACTAATTTCCCATTGATATTATTCTCCACCATATTGGAATAAGGACACATAAGTTCCCACATTTTATTACTCCAGGTGACCTAACCCAGAGGTGGGAAACACATTCGAAAAAGGCGCGTCATAACTAATAAAAGGGCAATCAACCTAACATAAGAACGAAAAATTGCATATATTACTTCCCGTATTACCCATTGCGAGATCTTCACGACCATACAAATACATAATCCCTCAAGAACGAGGCTTGAAAAGGGTGAAGTGATTTATCTTGCGTTTCGTCCCTCATCGGGATGATTCCCTCAAGTATGAGGTGAGTCCCTTAAGCAGGGGTTAATTTCTCATGTATGAGACTAGTCTCTCATGCACAAGGTGAGTGCCTCATGTGTGGGGGGACTTTGGGATATGTCTCATAATGTCAGCGATATGATCCACATGTTAGTTGAGGGGATTTAAACGTCAATCAACTAAAATAAATCAAACGACAATCAATTGAGGGAAATCAAAGCATCAACTTGGGAAAGTGTGTGTTGAATTAAATGTAATCAATGATGATTTTTCTTGGGAATCCAATTTTTTTACTGATTACACGTGTCTCCAACATGGGGAATCTTTCATATTTCTTGTAACTATTGAGGTGCTCAGTAAGCGGCTATAGGTTACCCCTTC